>NW_004524643.1:7100680-7135394 GCF_000260255.1 Octodon degus | reverse complement strand
ACGCAATGATCCTCCTGCCTCAGCCTCTCAAGTGCTGGGGTTACAGGTGTGCACCACTACACCTAGCTGCTTTAAGCTTTTAAAGACCAGATGTACCAATTTTTTCACAGAACTAATGCCAGTTGTTCCCAAACTATTCCAAAGAACTGAAAGGGATGTAATCTTTTTCTTTCTTTTTCTGGCAGAACCAGGGATTGAACTCAGGCCCTTGCACTGGTCAGGCAAGCGCTTATCCCACTGAGCTATCTCCCTGGCCAGAGTCAACCTTTTCAAATGCATGATTTGAGTCCTACCCGTCACCCAAGATCAGTGTGTTGAAGGCTTGGTACCCAGTGGAGCAGCGTTTAGAGGTGAGGCTCTGGGGAAGGGATAGGTCACAAGAGCCCTGAGCTCATCTATGAATCAATCCACTGATAGGCTTGTTACTCAATATACTTCTGGGTGGTGCTAGAAAATGGCAGGAAGTAGAGCCTAGTTACAGGAAGTAGGTCACTAGGGTTATACTCTGGAAGGGTACAGCTTATTTCCAGCCCATTTCTCTCTCTGCTTTCTGACTACTGTGACACAAGCAGCATTGTCCCACCATCCCCTCCTGCCATGGTACATGGGTCCAGCACAGGCCAGCAGCCATGGAGCCAGCCCATCATGGACTACAACTATGATGGTCAAGCTTGAACTTGATTGGCTTGCAGCTACCCAGAAGACCGCTGGGTGAGTCACGGAGGTGTGATCTTGGATACTGTCTCGGCCCTTGCTCCTTCCACTCAAGCACCGCTCCCTTACTCCTCTTTCCAGGTGCTATGAACTAAGTAGCTTTGCTCTATCATGCCTTCTCCCATGCCCGGGGACAGCAGATTGTAAATGGACACTTCTTAAAACCTAAGCCAAATTAAAGGGCCTGCAAGCAGGCGCAGAGGCCGGGAGTTCGATCCTGGCCTGCCGCACCAGCATTGCACCCCGGGGTACGCTGAGATGGCAGTGGAGCTGGGTGTGGTGGCGCGCACCTGTAATCCCAGCTCTTTGGAGGCTGTAAACAGGCAGATCACTACGAGTCCAATCTAGTAGTGAGACCCTGAACACCCTGTAGACCCTTCTCTAAAATACACACACGCGCGCGCGCACACACACACACACACACACACACACACACAAAGACCTTAAGCCAAATTAAATCTCTCCTTTAAGATGCGGGCATAAGGTACTGTATCCAGCAATGAGAAAGCTGACTAATACAGAAAGTTATGAAATTATGAGCCAAAATAAACCTTTCCTCTTTAAAGTGTTTAACAAGGTATTTTAGAACAGCAATTTTTCTAGCACATTCATTCTGTGAGGCTGGCATTACCTTGTCATGAAAGCCAGCCAAAGGAACAAAAACAAAAAAAACTATAGACCGAGATCTCTGATAAACACAGACGCAAAAATTCTTAATAAATGCTCGTACATAGATTTGAAGAGCACATCAAAAAGCTCATCCACCACGATCAAGTTAGTTTCATCTGACGGATGCAAGGACAGTCCGATACATGCAAATAAATAAACACAATGCATCACATTAACAGAATGAAGGACAAAAATCATTTAATCGCCTCAATATGTGCAGAAAAAAAATCTGATGAAGCTCAGTATCTGCCTTAGTTACTTTCTTGTCACCGAGACACAATACCTGACACCCGAAGCTAAGGAGGAAAGGTTTATTTGGGCTCATGGTTTGCAGTCCATAGTCCGCTGGTTTCAGGGCAGAGTGGTGCAGCATGGCATTGCAGAGGAAGAGTGGCTCACTGCATGGCAGCCAGGAAGAAGCAGAGGGGGGCGGAGGAGAGGCGAGGGAGAGGAAGAGGGGGAGGGGGAGGGGGAGGGGGAGGGAGGAGCAGGGCTGGGAAAGATGCGCTTCCTAGCCACGCCCCCACTCATCTGCCTTCTTTGCCCAGGCTCCACCTCCGCAGGTCACACTGAGCTGTAAACTTATCACTGGGCAGATCCATTGATGATTCTCAGACGCCCAGAATCCAGTCACCTCCTCAAATCCCCACCTATGAGAGGATGAGGCTTTTGGGGGACATCTAGATACAAGCCATAAGAGTAACTCTTCATGATAACACCTTCGAACAAATTAGGTACAGGAGGGTCCTAGTTTAACACAGGAAAGGGTATGTGTGACAAACCCATAGCCAACGTCATACTCAACAGGAGAAGGTGGACAGAATTTCTTCAAAGGTCAGGAACAACACAAGTGACTCTCACCACTCTTCTTCTTCTTTTTCAAAATTGTACTGGAGAAAACAAAACCCCAAACCAAAATAGGGCCAGAAGTTCTAGCCAGAGAAATTAGGAAAGAGAAAGAAAGAAAAAACATATGCAAATAAGATGGGAGGAATCAAATTATTCCTGTTTGTAGGTATATAATTCCAGATATAGAAGTATTAGAACTGAGACACAATTTTTAAGCAGCAGGATACAAAGTCAACATACAAAAAGCAGTGTCTTTTCTATAAATAAATAAATACCAAATTTGCTGAGAAAGAAATAATGAAAGCAATTCCATTCATAACAGCTATTAGCCCCCAAATTAAAAAAAAAATAAAAAACTAGAAAAAAACTTAACTAAGAAAGTAAAAGTTTAAAATGAAAACATTGATGAAACACTGATGAAACATTATAAAACACTGATGAAAGAAATTGAAGAAGACATACAAAGACGGGCCAACCTCCAAGGTTCATTGACGGAAAAATTAATATTATTAAAATGTCCATAGTACTCAAAGTCATCTACAGATTCAGTAAGATTCACATCAAGATAACAGTGACATTTTTCACAGAACTAGGAAAAAAAATTCCTAAAATTCCTAAGGAAACACAAAAGATCCTAAAGAGACAAAACAATCTCAAACAAAGGGAATAAAGGTGGAGGTATCTTAATGCCTGTTTTCAAGACACACCATGGGGTTACAGTAATCTATAGAAAATGGTTTTGGCACGCACACACACACACACACACACACACACACGCACAGGCCAGTGGAACAAAACAGAGACTCCAAAATAAACAAACCTACTGTATCTGTATTCAGCTGATTCTCCACAAAGCTTCCAAAAACACACTGGAGAAGAGAACCTCTCCAATAAGAGATTTAGAAAAAGCTGGAATCCATATACAGACGACTCAAATGTACCCCCATAAGTTCGGGCCCTCAACCTAGTTAGGATCCTCACCCTCACTCCAAGGTTCACTTCCTTTTGGCTCTGAGTCAGGGCCAAAACCACAGAACAGGTTTGCCTGACTTTGACCTGGGCAGAAAACCACAAAAAATCTCCTTTGTCAACACTGAAAGTTCCCCAAAAACCAGGTAGCCCTGCCAAGACTAGTTTTCCCTCCGCTCTTCCAGTCTATAAACACCCACCCCACAAAACCCCTTAAAAGTCCTGTGCTTTGCCTCGTTCACTGCTGTCTTGTCCACTAGACAGCCAGCTAGCTTGCTTGCTCCAACCTCCAATAAATCTTCTTCTCAGGTCAGAATCCTGGTCTGGTTGTGTGGGTTCATACCTAACACCCTTTATTGCTCACCCCACACAAAAGTTAACTGAAGACCCGAACATAAGACCTGACACTTTGAGTCTCTTGGAAGAAAACAGGGGAAACACTATAGGACATTGTTATAGGCCGTGCTGGACCCCAGAAATACAGTAAACAAATGACACTAAACTAAATTCTCTATACAGCAAAGGAAATAGTCAGCAGGGTCAAGAGACAACTCAGAATCGGAGAAAATATTTGCTAACTACTCTTTTGGAAGAGGGTTAATATTAAAAATACGCAATTTACAGACAAATATGTATTAGTCTATACTGACTTTTTTTTTTGTAGAACCGGGGATTGAACTCGGGCCCTTGCACTTGCCAGGCAAATGCTTATTCTACGAGCCATCTCCCCAGCCCCAAATATGTACTAGTAAAGAAATTAAAAAAGAGTATGTGAGGAGGTCAATGCAAACTTAATTTCATTAAAAAATGAACAAATGATTTGAATAGACATACCTTAAAAGAAATAAAAATGGCCAACAAATACATGAAAAATGGTCAATATCATTCACTATTAGAGCAATACAAACCAAAACTTCAACGTGGTTCCATCCTACCCAGTTAGAATGATTACTATCAAAACCCAAACTAACAGCAAATAATAAAGAACAAAATTTGGCTGTAGAAGATGCAGAGAGAAAGGAACATCTATACACTCTCAGTGGGAATGTAAATTAATACAGTCATGATGGAAGATAGTATGGAGGTTACTAAAATAATTAAAATATGTATCCTCCAGATGATTCAGCTCTCTGAACAATAGCTGAGATATGGAATCAGCCTACATGTCCACCAACAGAGGAAAAAACAAAGAAAACGTGCTATTCATACACAATAAAGTATTTGGCCACGAAGAAGAGAGAACTCCTGTCATTTGCACTGAAGCAGGGACCCGCTAAATACTGTATGAAGTGAAATAGGCCAGACGCTGCAAGCCAAGTGACACGTGTTCTCTCACATGCGGAAGCTAAATAAGAGAGTCAATCTGAAAGCAGAACGGTGATGACTAGAGCTAGGGCAAGGTGGTGGAGGGGTCTGGAAAAATGGTGGTCGGATTTGGCCAGTGTATGCCATGTGAATGCTTGGACATATCGCATGGGACTCCATTAAGATGCTTAATTAATATATGCAAATAATAAAAATATATTAAATAAAAAAGAAACTGTGTTTTAAGTTCCCGTAAAGTGAAACTCACTACTATTCTCTTTACTTTTTGTTGTTGTTTGTTTATTTATTTGGTACAGGGTCTTACTACGCAGTTTGGACTCCTGGTGAGACTCATGTCTCAGCCTCCCCAGAGCTGGGATTATAGGACTGCACCACCATGCCCAGTCTTGGTGGCTGGCATGGCACAGGGCTGGCACTGCAAGCAATGCCAGGGGTTGAACCTGGATCCTTGTGCTTGCCAGGTAGGCACTTAGAACACGGAGCTATCTCCCCAGTCCTACTCTCTTTACTTTTGAGACAAGCCGAGCTCACTGTCCTCCAAAAGCCTGGTTTAGGATGTATAACTTTTGCTACAGCTCTTTCCGAGCCTTACACATGGTCACAAGCTGCTGTTAATGAAGTTCAGAGTGTCAGATTGGGATGGCCCGGCAGGCCCATCTAAGGAGGCAAGGCCGTCCTGACCATAACCCAGACCTTCCCGTCAACACTTTCCTGGTTCTGATACGGGAACCCCAGCACCACCCTTGCCCCGTGACTGACCTCACGTGCTGCTGTCACTGCTTTCCCTTCACGCTTGTGAAGTGACATCACTGAAACCCTTCCCCAGGGGTCAACCCTGACCGTGTTCAACTTTGGTTTCATCAATTATTTACTTTATTTTTTTTAAACAGAATAGTAATAGTAAAAAAAGTCACATTAGAAACGATACAGGATTTCACTAAATAAAATGCTAGGAATTCAACCACAGTTGTTTGGTTGAACTGCATATTGTTGTTTTCAGATTTGGTATTTAGATGGCCAGATACAAGCATGCAAAATTGGTCAGGTATTTCTTGAAGCTAGCGCTCCAGACTTGCTCTGCTCCATCATAAGTTTGGACTTACTTTTTCGTGCTGTCATTTATCTTTTACTCTTGCTGGTTTTGTTTGTTTTGCACAGTAACTGCATTTCTTTGAACACACACAGCAAGTTAGTTGGAAAGACCAGTTCCTACGTCGGCATGATCTGGAACATTCCTTCAGACATATTCATCCAACTGCCCTTCCCTCGCCAGCATCTCTGGTTTGGTTCTCTAGCTCATTCCCAGTTTTCATTTCATTCTCTCATGTGGGCTGCTGGCCTTGACCTTGAGGCTTGTATTCCTTCTGGGAACAACTTCCCGTCCTTCTGGCTCCCCAGTCATGCCACTGTTTGCAGAGAGATATTTAACTATGAGGTCCTGAATTTTTCTCCCTTTTTAAAAACCCTGACTTCAGTCAGGAGTGTAGGGGAGTGTGTGTGTGTGTGTGTGTGTGTGTGTGTGTGTATACCTGTATATGTGTGCATGTGCCTCAAGGGAGGGTAGACAACAGTATGACCAAAGGCTAGTTGTCACCCTTTCTGTACAAAGCTGTGTCCCTATAAGATACCAATCTACTCAAGGCTCCTTTCTTTCCTGATTTCCTGTCTATTTTGGGGGACAGGCAAATCTCCCCCTACATTTATGCACAACAAACTTCTTAAAATACTGAAAGAGCGACTGACTTCCACTATTCGTTGAACAAGTATTCATGGGCTGCATGCTGCGTACAAGGCACTCGGAATGTCACTGGATAAGAAAGATCCACTCTCACAGGTCTCCAGTAGAAGACTCTGTTTACAGTAATCTGAAGAATTTTTTTCCCTAAGGATCTTGTATCCGTAATTGCCTACCAACATTTTCAATATTTTACACATATTCTTTAATTTTGTTGCTTTTCTTTGGAATCGAACACGTTTTGCTGGCTTAAGTCCCAAGACCATCCAAGGCTAATGTTTTATTTTCAGCATGCTTCAGAATTTTCCTCAGTGTATTATGAGTTGATAAGATCTCGGCTTCTGATTACTTTTGTTCTTTTGGCTTACTACTCTTTTTACTAAACCAATAAAAGCAAAAGACAATAAAACCCTCAAATAATTACATGAACACACTGTACAAGCTCCACAGCTGGCTGCCCTTTCCATTTGAAAGGCAGTTTGGAGTTGTCAGTGTTTAGTGTATGACAGTAAAGATTACTTAACATTGAATATGTGGAAACACAGGCTCTTTTGGCCCTGAATTCTTGTCAGACTAGCACGACTTTCATAATCAGAATAATTTTGGAAAAAAATATTTCCAGCTGTTTCAAGTCACATACGTATTCTTTTATGGGTTGCTCTAAAAATATGTGGACTGTTTCCTTAAGTTTTAAATCAGAATTCTCTTGGTAGATTTTAGCTTTGATTTGGACCCCTGTTGCTGAGGACTGTCTGTAGGGGTGAACTGGATGCTGACAGTTAGGAAGGAAATTTCTGGAGCCAGAGAGTCACAAACCTTCCACTTGTTATTTCACGGAGTGCGCCCAGTCCTAAGAGTTCATGAAGAACAAAATGTGCCTGTCTGTTCCAATCATGTGGGGAGGGACGAGGGAAAGTGCTCTATATTTAAGGAGTGCTCCCCACGGGAGGAGGGAGTGGGAAGACCTGTGGGAGTGACAGAAAACTCAGGCACAGGGCTATAAATTAAGGATAAAATGCAAACTATTAATGCACCCTTTCTTGTACATAAACATAATCTATGGGTTCTTCCCAGGCACAAGCAGATTTTTGTTTGTCCAAGTTCTGTCTCTGTAGGGGAAGCCAGTGTCCCCAGCCCAAGGGGACCGTGGGCCACTTAAGGCCACAGTGACTCTGGGTGGCGAGGATGAGCAGAATCACCTAGAAAAGAAAGTTGAGACTCAGAAGTGTGGGAGAGCAGTAAGAAGACATCTTTTTGGGAGGAAGCCTGGACTAGTGGAAAGAACTAAAGCTCTGGGGCTAGTGGCCTGGGTTCAAGTCCCAGCTGTGGTATTTGGGCTCTGCTTTTGGACAAATGATGTGCTTATTGACTCTGAATCAGGTGTTTCCTCACCTGTCATATGGGAGTGATGATGGCACTGCACATGGGGATATGGGATCATAAGAGGAAAAAAACCAAGCCATGCCAAGTGCCTCACAGTGTGCTGCAACCCTAGCAGGAATTCCAGAAGCCAGAGGCAGCAATGACAATAACAGCAGTGCCCACGGAGGCTGGGGTAACACATAAGGGCCAATTGATAGTAACCATGTGATGTCCTACAAGGGAGGATGAGAAATACAATGATGTTTACATTTTAAAAAATTGGGGCTGGGAGATAGCTCAGCAGTCTAAGTACCTGCCTGGAAAGTACAAAGTCCTGAGTTTGAGTCCTGGTACCACCCCCCAAAAAAAGTAAGCATGAAAAGGAAATGTTTTAAATTGATAGATCCAGCACACTGAAGCAGCCACAGCGACACAACTGAAGACACTCATGAAAGAGAACTTCCAGACCTGCTTCAGACCATGGCAAGAATGATAGGATAAATATATCTGAATCAAGGAGGAGTGTTTGGAGGGGGATTCAGGGCAATGTATCTTTTATTGTAATAAATTAAAAACATTAAACATTCACTTTTGCTGTTGATCACACCTTGTGCTTATAGCCAGTCAGGGGAATAGAAACTTAAGCAATATATTTTTTGTCTGTAAGAATGACAAAAATAACAGAAAGGGGATGGCCAGTGCTCAAGAGGGGGGAAAAAAATGAGCACTTTTGTATGCTAGTAGTAGGAGGATGAACGCTTACAGTCTGTGGGAAGTGATTTGTTAATACATCCTGTAGTTGAACAAAATGCATACTTTTTGACTCAATAATCCAACTTCTGGGACTCTATTATAAATAATGCAAATATATGCATATATTTATGGATACTTATTACTATTTATAACAGCAATAGCACAGAAATTAAAAAGTCTAGTGTCTATCAGTTGGGGAGGGTTGAATAATCACAGCTTTCATTGAATGGAATATTAGTATCAGCTGATAAAACGAGGCTCAGCTATGTCTGGGAAGACACTCATAATATCCTAAGCAAGAGAAGAATGTAATGGGTCTAACCAATATTGTACCATTCTATTATTGGGAAAAAAGTCTGCGTGTACAAATAGAGGGCTTCATCCACAAAAGCGTCCTGAAAAGGAACAAGACACGCTAATTCCTTGAGAGTAGTTACCACTGCTATGGTTCATGAGGTAGAATGATAGAGAACGGATGTTCATGGTTTTTTTCATGTACTGAGTGTAGGGTTGTGCATTGTTCTTTGTTTTCCAGCATCATCTAAACAGCATGTAAGAAAGGAAAGGAAAATCAAGAAAGGAGAAAGGGGAAGACGAAAAAAGGAAAGAAAGAGAAAGAAAAGGAGGGAAGGGAGAGGCAGCAGAAAGGCAAGCAGATGGGCAAAGCAGCAGCAAGGGTTACTGCTTTGTCCCAACACACAGTGGGGACACTCAGGGCACACAGTAGGTGTTTAGTAAATATTTAATCAAAACAGTGATTGAGCACAATCAACCAGGAAAGCAACACTGAAGAGGATCACTACTTATTTGGTGTTGAAAACCGGCCACAGCTGTACAGCTACTGTGCCAGGACTGCGCTCAGGCTCCCGAGTGGGCAGAGGGCCCGGCCCTGGACAGCTTGTTCTTTGCTTTGGTGGGGGAGTTCACTCAAGGTTTCAGCACATAGTGACTTGGGCTGCCATGACTCCAGATGTCAGAGTTGACCGGAAAAGCCCAGTTGTGAAATTGTCCTTGGAGTTGAAAGCGCTGGAGCCATATGCTTCCTAGTGGCTGCCAAGTCAAGAAATTTCAAAATGCACATAATTAGGCAAATACAGGAGAACCCTCATGTTCTCCCTCCTAGGTGTTAGCAAGACAGGAAGTTCTAGGGGACATCCTGGGTCCCACAGCCCACCCCAGCTTACTTCCTGTGTCTCTAACTTCATGGATGCTTGTTTCAAAAGGACATGGTTTCATAAAACTCCTATCTTCTCTTGATACATTTCACAAAGTTTTTGTGGCTCTAAGACTCAGGGTCTAAGTGTAAAGGGGCCTTTAAATCAACTTCAATGTCAAACCTGGTCTTTCTTCTCCCTCATTAAATTTACTTGAATGGGCGAATTCCGGACACTTGAGGAAACACATTTTCTACCCTGGAAGAGCACAAAAAACTGTGGTGGAAATAACCAGGAAAGAAAATGGAAGTGGGAAGAGGAGAGGTATGGGGTGGAGCCAGGAAGGGGCCAACCAAGCAGGCCAGGGAGACAGCAGGCAAAGCCCATGGACTCCCAGGCTCGGAGAGAACCTCTGTGTGCTCAGGGCTGGGCCCAGGCTGAGTGATTACTTGGGCACAGAGCCTCATGGGCAGTGTCCAGATGACAGCACTCTGAGTGGGAGAGAAAGGGATGGCATGGCTGGTGTGGGGGCCAGAGAAGCCCTGCAGCAGAGAGGCTGGGCCACAGAGGGGGTTAGCTGTGGACTGAAGAAAAAGAATATTTCTGATCCTTGATTTACTTTACCCACCCTAAACCCTTGTTTTGGGCACCATTTAATCCTTAAAGCATGCTTTGAGCACAGGCAGATTGCAGTGGGGCGTTGCAGTCCTCTCCTGAAGACGTGCGGGTTGCTTCCAATTTCTCGCTGTCACAGCCATCTATGTGCTGAACTCCTTTGTGCATTCTACTCTTCCTGTATCGAGGACAATCTCCTAAGAATAGATTCTGAGAAGTAGAACAACTGGGCCAAAGGACAGGAACATTTTTTATGCAACTTAATATACAGTGGAAAGCTTTTGGAAAACCAAATTGCTTTCCAAAAGGTTGGTTGAACCCAATCGCTTTTATTTCCAACAAGATTTTATGGGTGATTATGCAGGGCTTTTAATGAGATGTTTGGCTCAAAAATGATAGTAAAAACCTGACATTTATTCTGTGCTAATCATAGCTCTTCTATCCTGTCTTATTTAATCCCCACAACAAGCTGGTGCAGCAGACATGATTCTTGCTTTACAGATGGGAGACAGGCTCAGAGAGATTAAGTACGTTCCCGAGGTCACAAGGCTAGCACAGTGGCAGGGCCACTATCTGAACTCATGTCTGATTTCAGAGCCTCAAACGTCTCCCCACATCAAGTTGCTATTATTTGTTTTAAGAACACGAACCAAAGAAGTAGTCACACACCAGAGATGCATTCTGGGTTCCAGAGAGCTCTGGAGCTATTAGTTGCGTCAGATAACACCACTGGTGAGAAAGTTTATTTTCAGAAGAAATGTATTTTGTTGCTGAATAAAATTGATTCTTTACTATCACACAGTTTCCACCATCACTATCTGAATGTGGACCCTTCTTTTGTTCTCTTGAACCACAAAAGAGGTTGCAAATCAGTCTTTCTGTAGCCGCCTCACGGCTCAGAATGGAAAAAGGCAGAATAGCCTTGGTCTGAGATCAGGATTCACCTCGCAAAGCACAGCATCTCACCATGTTGTCTCACATGTGCAGTGCACTAAAGCCTTCCCTGGCCTGAATTTTCAGCAAAATCAGGTGTCAACACCGCTGCTGTATGTTTTTTAGGACCCTATCCATGTATCACACTGAGAATTCTAATCAATGGTTGTGCTTGGTACTCAAGGATTGGCAGCAAGATGATTGTTAGAAGTGGGGTCCAACTTCCAAAGGCCTACTAGAGTAAAAAGTGATCCCCTCCAATGGTGAGTAAAGAGGGACTACACAATGGGATGGGTGTAGGAGACATAAGACTGCATCACTGGCTCGTGGCTGGGAAACAGGCTAGAGTGTACGATAGCCTGGGCTTCCGGTCCCAAACTAAGCACGTATGGATGCTATCATGTGAGACCTGAACATCTCAACTCTACTTCTTCATCTGCCAAATGGGGATAAGAGCATTAACTCCTCATAGGGTTATTCTGAGGCGTGAATGTTGCACAACCTCATACAAAGGTCTAGGTTAGTGTCAGCTGTACCTTTGTGGCTTGCGTGGGAACTGAGATTCTAACTTTCCAGGGAAGAGAGTTAGAATCAACATTTTAGAACCTGAACAGGGAGATAAATGTGAAATGTAGTTAAGATGAGGCCTCAAGCTGAACTAGATGGCAGAGGGCAGGGAGGGAGCCAGCAGGCACAAGTGTTGGTCAAGTGGCAGAGCTGGCCTCAGGGAAGCTGGCTGTGCGTGTAGCACAGGTATGTCTGCCTTGTTTGAAGTCACAGAGAGAAAACTTGAATCACCATTTCCTGCTAGACCAATGCACCCCATGGGTGGCCACATGTCCCTGACCTCCCAAATCCCTGTCATTCCCACCCAGTCTGCTGTAATTACCTCCCTCAGAATGTTCTCTCTGCCTTCCACCCCAAGTCCTATCTGCCCTATGAGAACCAGGACAAATCTGTTTTCCCTCAAGCCTCACTCTTACCTTCCCCCACCAGTCGGCATGCAGGAGGCCCCCCCGCGCCCCGCCTTGCTCCTACCATTCTGGCAATTATTCTCTTCACAATTCAGTTGGCAATTAATCACATACTGTCTTGTGATGCATTTACTGTTATTGGCTTCAACAGATAAAAATATCTCCTATGCCTGTTTAACTTGTCACATGTGTCTGGCTCGCTTTACTGAAAGAGGAGTCAAAGGACCAGCCAGGAATCACTAATGGGGCAAAATTCCTTTCTGAAAGAGAGGATAATACTAATCATAACCAGGCCTATGTGGTTTTAAAATTCATTTTGGATGTATTATATTTAATCCTTACACAACTTAGGGAGGTTCGCATTATTATTGGGATTTACTCCCCAGCTCAATAATTTTATTAGCTACAAGATCAAGTGCAAAATCTGGCACCAGGAGGTCCCCATCCTCCTGTCCTGTCAGGTCAGTGAACTGATATAAACAGAGGAACATTTCACAAGGTGAATATCA
Organism: Octodon degus; assembly: GCF_000260255.1. Taxonomy (NCBI): domain Eukaryota; kingdom Metazoa; phylum Chordata; class Mammalia; order Rodentia; family Octodontidae; genus Octodon; species Octodon degus. Next base: position 7,122,832 of record NW_004524643.1, on the reverse strand, counting down.
GTTGTGATCTAAGGAAGTGGACAGGTTGACAGGAAAGGTTGCTATTCCTCTGGGGTCCAGAGGAAGATCAGAAAAAAATCACAGAACTGCCACAAAAACAGAGGTAGGTCGGGGAGCGCCAAGAAAGAGAGGCTCTTCAAAGATGCCCCAGGCCACCTGCTTGCCTGATACCACATTGGAGGAACTGACAACCCGCAACTTTACTGTGTAGTGATGGCCAAGCAATGCTTGGGCAAGCTATGTGTACATGTGATCTATTAGGTAAACTACATATACCTCACTCTACCATGTAGGTTAGGTTTTAATGAACATTTCACTGAATCATCCCACTTTCTGGGAAGTGGTTGTGAGATTCCTTAGATAAGTTATGAGCAGCCAAGTATGCATGAGAAAGGCTCTGATGCAGAAAGGTGCAGGGGTATAGACAGTAAGGTTGGTGGTTAAGGAAGGGGAAATATATAGCTTCTCTGTAGTTCATTTTGATCAGCATTAGATGGTAAGGGATAGAGTGTATGTTATGCAAAGAGAAATGAATAATGATTATATTCTTGAAGAGACAATGATTGGTTTTCTTGATGTAGGGCAGGAAGTGTCACAGGTAGACTCTGTGATAAAAAGAATTAACTAATCTTGTGGCTCTTCAAAGGTTGTCTTTCTCACACATGAGCGTTGGCCATGAAGGGAGGCAGGATGGAGAGTGCTGTTTGGCAGAAGGTTCAGGCCCTCGTAGGTATGCCTGTCTGCTGATTTTGAGCACCTGGAGCTGGTGTTTGTCACAGATTCTATGGGTTCTGAGTCCTTTAGGTTGTGCACTCTCAGAAAGATAGGATGACAAGATCGTAGTGATGCTGTAGTGATCACAGCTTGCAGAGACCCTAGAGGCTGGCAGGACAGAGTGCCTGTGTCTTATTTTCCTGACTGGAGAATGGCCTTGGGGTGAGGGAAGTGTTAGCACCCCAGGCTGGGTCTGTAATGCCAGTAGCTATGGGAAAGGCACGTCAGAACCAGGAAAGACAAGAGAATGGTTGGGATGCCTGTGTTGTGCCATGGTTGTCTACTCTTGCCCTTACAAGGTGATAATCACTCTCTACCTGGTGGTGACAACTATCACCTTCTCTACCTGGTTGGACTTTTGAGGGGAAGAAACACCTCTCTTTGACACACTCTCACCTGCCTCCCCTAATAATTTGAGGCTGCAAAGGTAATAGCAATTAATGATGATGGTAACAATTATGAGTCATTAACCCATCAATTAACAAATTAATCTCTTGCCTCATCCCACAAAGGATCCAGGCAGGAGTTATTAGTAACATTTATCATGGTACCAAAAGAAAATGATGATAGCATTGCAAGGTGCCAAGCAGTAATTGCGATCATGATTATAATAGCTAGAAGTTAGTAGAATGATGCCAAGTGCAATGACTGTTTGAAGAAAAAATTTATGTTAATATAATCAATGAGGAAAGAGCCCTAGAAAAAGGAACCTTTGAGTTAGCAGAGATTACACAGATAGAAGGGTGCCAGGATCTAAGACTGTCTGAAGTGATTGTGAAACACAATTATCATTTTATTGGGTGTTCACATTCAGGGCAGTGGAAAGGAAGCTTTGTACAGCATCCTTTGTGACCCACTGTCTAATTTAAAGGTGGGAAAATTGAAGTCCCTCAATAGTTGCAAATTCATCAAATCACTGCTGGAACCATGAATAACTCTTATCATGTTGTCTTATTTTTCTTTTTAGATAAATTTATCTGATGCCTACGAGTAAAGATGGAAATGGTGGTGCAACTGGTGCTTTCTCTCCAACTTTTTTTTTTTTTTTTTTTTTTTGGTGGCACTGGTTATGTGGCTATAGCCCCGTGGAAGTTAGGGTCCTGAGACTTAGTGCAAATTGTATGCAAGAACTATGTGGCCTGAGACTGGTGGCGCATACCTATACAGTTGTGTCTCAGTTCACAGATTTAATACTCCTCACAATTTTGGTGGCAAACCAAATCAATTTTCCCCATAAAGTCAACATTGAACTTAACCATTGAATTGACTCTCAATCAGTTCACTTTGGGACCAGAGGCACACAAAGAACTGGGTTTGTGAACTGAGGCACCGCTGCAAATATAGCTACTGGGAGGCGGGGGCATGAGGACTGCAAGTTTGAAGCCAACCTGAGAAGTAGTAAGACTCAGGCTCAAAGTAAAAGCTAAAACTAAAATGGGCTGAGGATATAGCTCAGTGGTAAAGCACTTGCCTAGCATGAAAGAAGTCCTGGGATTTAATTCCTACTAACTGCCCCCGCTTGCCCGGCACTAATATGACAACAACAGGGGACATTATGTATCCCAGTATACGTAGCTCAACAGCGCTGCTGGTGTAGTGGTATCATGCAAGATTCCCAATATGCATACCGCCTAGACTCCTACAAAGGCCATTAGATTGATTACCATATTTGACCCATACCATGAACTGTGCGGGGCAAGTATCACCATTATCTCTATAGCACAGACCTTGTTGATCAGGGAGTTAAAGTGACTTGCCAAGTTCCCAGAACCGGTAAGTGACGGGAGTGCTAGGGTAGAAATAGCATAAGCTTTGGCGGCAGATCTCAATTTTAATTCCAACTCTACAACTTGCCTGCTGTGCACTTCAGTTACATTCTCTAGGCCAAAGCAAGAGGAGATCCACAACGAAGTGGGAAGCTGCAACTCTCAGAGCTGTGTTAGGCATTGGCCATCTCACGTAGAACTTCCAACTTTAAGGTCAGAGGGCTGAGACGGAAGAAACGCTATCTGGGATACTCAGAATAATAGGGGAGAAAACTCACTGGCTCTAAACTTAGGTCTTAAAAGTATGTCAACAACAGCAGCGTATTAAGCAGACACAGTGTCTGCTGGCAAATACTTACGGATCAAGTGAGAGCCCGTGCAGCCCAGGGTCGGTACCTCTAATTGCACGCAAAGCTGTGCTCACTGCACACTGCTCAGCGGAACATGGGAAAATAGCTCTTCTGCAGCTCCTTCGGGGAGGAACACTAAGACGATCTAATTAGCATGCCTGGTGTCTCCAAAATTGAATTCAACCTAAGAGTATGCTATTAAAGGCTCCCACATTAGACAGGAAAGTAATTTGAAATGACTGAGCTCTCTGCACAAACACCTTAATGTTACTCTAATGGGCTCAGAGAAAGGATGACATCAAATATAGTTAAAAGGAATTTAAGTTTAATTGCTCCCTAATAAAATTATTAGTACATTTTCCTAACCAGAAAGCCATTTCACAGTCATGGAGAAGATTTTGCAATTTAATAAATGATTAAGCAGAGTGTGCAGCCATAGGTCCTTATTTATTTTGTTATATTCTTCCCTTGCAGAAATATTAGCTTAGATGCTAATTGCTGGCCTCATAGCACTTGGGCTCACTTGAGGTCACCCCCTTGCAAAGAAGGTTCAAAGGACATGAGTCTCACCTTCTGAGGTACAGGCTGAAGTCTCCTGTTTTCACTGGGTTCTGGGGGGCTGTTGACCTGACCAGGTCACTGTGCATCTATTTGATGCCCCAGTGAAGTTTCCAAAAGGAACTTTCTCCAGACAGTCCTACTAGAAAAATGCCAACTACTTACTGGCCCCCTTTTGGTAGGCAGCCAGCTTGACAAGAAGACAGGGAGTGGATGTCCACCTCTTCAGCCTGGTGCCTCTGTGCAGTACATAAACCACACAAACACATACGGTGGCAGAGAGAAAGGAGGTCCCCGTCACTGGAGGGATTTAGGCAGAAGTGAGGCAACTGTCCGCTAGGAATGTGATGCAAGTGGTTTCTCATTGAATGAAAAGTTTGACAAATGCCAAGTGTTTGGAGATTTTACTTAATGGCTTACAGGTATAGGCACTGAGCTTTTACAAAGATGATGCAGCCAGGACCAGAGCCCAGGCCTCTCACCCTGCAAGCCTTATTCATGCAGCCTTGCCATGCTGTTCGCTATAGTTCCCCGTGGGGTTTCAGCTAGAAAGCGTGTTCCCCTCCTGCGCCTATTCCCATGTAATTTCAAAAGACTAGTGTGGGCTTGGAAGGTGAATGAGTAACCATTAGAAACAAGGGCTCAGCTGCTTATAGAAATGAAGAGCTTCTCGCAGGCACCAAGCAGTAAAGACGAGTTTAAGAGTATTAGCCACTCCTTTCAGTTTGGAAGATGCAGAAATACAAGTGAGACTTGAGGTATGAGATAAGTGTTTCTAGAACTTTCTGGAATCTCAGCAAATCACAACCTATTTTTTTTTAAGTTATTACTGGCAGTTCATAGATAGTTATCACAATTCCCAGATATTCCTTGATAGTTCTAAAATACCCTGTTCAACATACCTTTGTCCTTCTATTGAAAGTAACTTTAAAAATGCCTACTTAAGTTTTATTTCACTTAAAACAATCTTTCAGAGTTATCATTATGAAGAAATACACAAATGAGGGGAAAAAAATCCTGTCAGATGAGAAGCATAATTTTAGCAAATATAATAGGAGCTAAGAGAGAGAAAATGTACTGAGCTACTTTGTGATATGCTTGGTTTCTTTTCTTGCTGTCAAAATTAGAAACTGAGGTCGAGGTCAGAGAGCTGGGGTCAGGCAGCTCGGACATGGAAGGTGAGCTTCTGATCCCAGGTCCGTGTGGCTGCAGCGCCCTTGGGCCTTTCTCCACTCTACACTTCTTCCTAGGAATATTCCAAACTTTTCTCATTTTTTTCTATCCTGCCAACCCCCTTGAGGTCTTAGTCATTGCTAAGCTTTCTATTCAACTTGCCATAAAACTTTTACAGAGGACAAAGTTATAGGTTATTGGCTGGAAAGGTGGTTGGAGAAAATGGATAGACCCTGCTTGCTGCTTGACTTCCTGCCATCAGGCAGTGGAATCTGCATTGTCAGAAAGGACTCCCAGCTGCTTATTGCTGAGCTCCAAAAAGAGTAAACCACCACAGAAGTGGAAATGACACATATTTCATCTCTTTGTAGTGGGAAAGCCATCTGGTGCAGTTCTCTTTTCCCTGCGCCAATGGCCTTTATATTTAATTGTGTAAGGAACCTGGTTGAAAGCCTTTGGACAGAAATCTTTTTCCTTTCAAAATTTAGGTTCATACTGGAGTGGAGGTCATGACCTCAGTGACTTGTTGATAGCTACTTGGGGGACAGCATGGGTCATCATTTGTTGTGACAACTGGTGCCTTGTCCAGCACACATAGCCAGGGAAGTGGACAAACTGAGAAATGTATTTCACCAGGAAAGGTCATCACTTGGCTGGCCCAAGTCTAAAGAAAGATTCATTCATTTGTAACATTCAATCAGGCCCTACACCAGGTACTGGATGAGAAAATGTAAAAGCACAAGAAAATTAAGACATACGTGCTTTCTGCTTTGAAGAGTTCATGCGACAGCACTGATCACAGTGGGTTTTGTGTACTGCCCCCACCTGAGGTGAGTTTATCTTGGACCGAGGAAGCTCCTAGAGATGTCAGCTGAGGAATGGAAAAGGGGACCACAGACACCACCGGGAATGTGCAGTGGTGGTAATGCAATGCAAGGCCTTCAGATCCTGAGAAATATTTTTAAGTAATCCAGGTGAGGGATGAAGGAACCCTACGTGAATCAAGACAGCAGTGAGGACCAAGAAGAGGGAATGGTGGGCTGGGGAGATAGCTTAGTGGCATAAGCTCCTGCCTGGCAAGTACAAGGTCCCGAGTTCGATCCCCAGTACCACACCCACACACCCACACACCCACACATGGCAATGGCGTGAAACAGGAAGCAGAGACAGCTACACTTAATCACTCTGCTACTGGAGGAGAAAAGGAACAAAGGACAGAGTCTAACTTAAATCCGTGTGTCTGGCTTGCTTCTCAGTTAGGAACACAAAGGAGATTTTTAAGAAAAGAGCTACTGTGTGAGATAAAAGAGAAGAAAGCGTGGCTTCCCTAATCACGTGGCTCCTTCTGTGATAAGGCATCTGCCTCAGTGCTCCCAGAGAGTATCTCATTTAATTTGCATAATGCTGATATAGGAGCATGCTAGTTTTCCATTCTACAGACAAGGAAAGGGGAAGTGGATGAACAGCCAGCAATGAAGAAGACCTCAAGGGGGCTGGCAATCATGGGAGCGATAATGATCATCCAGAGAAAAGAAGCGCGCCAGCAGCTGCTCTCTGTACCTCAGAGAGGCTTAGTAAGTAGCCGAGGGCCACGCTGCACTGATGGTTGCAGTCACATATGTCACCCCATCCCTACACTATTCCCATTCCAGAGGAAGACAGAGGAAGTAGCAGTTGAGCCAGGCTCTGCTGGAAGATACTATTTATCCAAATGGAAAGGGAGAAAGAAAGGAAGAACGTGTGCCAGCACCTAAGGGCATGAATGAATATAGAATGTTCTGGAAAATCCCCCACCATGTCTTTGGCTCTGTGTCTTCAGGACAGTAAGTGAATACACATGTATGTCAGAGTTAATTATTCCTGACCCTTTTATGCAGAACATCTGCAGTGAGGGCGAGACGCTGTCTCATATCTTAAATCTTCTCAGTGGATTTTAATTGCCCAAGTAAGATAAACAATAAACGGAGCACCACTCTCTTCATGGTTTCCAATCTGTCCGCAGATCTCCGGGGCTTGCCAGTATCTCCCAACACAGAGCTGGCAGATTCGCGGCGCAGCGAACCGAAAAAAGGCGGTGCGTGTAAGTGGAGATGTCACACTCTGGATTTTGTTTTCTTCTCAGGAATTCTTTTGTTTCAGGACAATGAACTGGGGTGAAAGTGCTGTGTTCTCAAAGATATAATTAGAACGGAAGTGGCTCTCCTCTTCCTCTGGGGCTCGAATCACTGAAATTAATCATCACTGGGCCAGGCCAGCTGGCTGCCGTGGTCTCTCTAGGAAAAGCATCTCAAGATGTCTGCTGCAGCAGCTGCAATTAAAATCTATTGAGCGATGGGATGAACAGTATTAGACACGTGCCACAATAGCAGAGGCGCAGGACGAATGAGGGAAGTGTAATTAACAGATACCTCGCAGGGGGCTAGGGGATTCCTGTAGGGTGACAAGAGTGCTTTTTCTGGAACCATCTGATGGTGAAAATTGACCTTCCCAACTCTAGTTCTGATTTACTTAGGCATTTCTCTATCCTACTCAGTGCAGACTTCTTTCGTATGGTGGTGCAGTCTTGGAAATATCTGTTCTCACTTCCTTGCAGGGTATGTTACAATTTAATCCCAAGAATCCGGGGGCGCGAACCGACGACCTCGCGCTCCAGAGCCCAGAGCGGAGACCACCGCGCCAGGTCGCCGCCTCCAAGAATCCAAATGCTGGCTGATTTCATTTGTTTTGCCATCAACAGAGTCGGGAGGGCCAGCCAAATAGCTCATTGGATTAAAGGGCCTGCAAGCAGGCGCAGGGGCTGGGGGTTTGATCCCTGGGCCAGCAGTGCCAGCCCCAACCCCAGGGGCATGCTGAGATGGCAGTTGAGACTGGGCGTGATAGGACTGTCCTGTAATCTCGGCACTCGGGAGGCTGTAAATAGGTGGATCACTAAGTCCAATCTAGTAGTGAGACCCTGAACACCCTGTAGGCCCCTCCCTAAAATACAAAAACCAACCAAACAAAAAAGCAGAAACAACAGAGTGGGGGGGGGCGGTGGTAACCAAAATCAAGCACGGGGAGTATTCTGTGCTGAATAATTGCTTGCAAAATACAATGGTCTGGGAACAACTGACTTTTCCAGCCACTTGAGATCTGTGTGTGTGTGTGTGTGTGTGTGTGTGTGTGTGTGTGTGTGTGTGGTAAGACAGTGTAGTAAAGAAAAAGAAAACCAGAGACACTTAGGTTTAAAAGACACATTTGGTTCTCTACAATTTAGGTCCACATTTCTGGGTTCCATTAACCATGGATAGAACATACTCAAAAACAAAAAATAATTCTCTACCTGTACTGAACACAGAGGCATTTTTCTTCTCATTATCCCTGTAACAATGCAATCCAACAGCTATTTACATAGTACATTGTACTGGGTATTCTAAGTAATCTGGAGATGATTTAGACTACATAGGAGAATATTCATGGGTTATATGCAAATACTCTGCTGTTTTATGCAAGGAGCTTGAGCATTTGCAGATTTTGGTATCTGCAGGATGCTAAACAATGGGTCCCAAGGGTAACTGTACTTAAAGTATTTCATGTGACAACTACTTCGAAAGGGAATAAAAAACAAGTCTCAATCTCTGATATGCTTTTGGAATTCTTACCTTTGTCAGCGAGGGTTAGGTCTGACTGCATGTAACTTAGAAATAGCAAACATTTTAGCTTAAAACAAGAATAAAATCTTATTTTTCCTTTATGTAAAAATCTGTCGGGGGACAGTCTAGAGGACAAAAAAGGATCACATACCCTCTGTTTAAGGACTGTTTTTTTTTTTGGGGGGGGGAACCCGGGATTGAAGTCAGGCCCTTGCGCTTGCCAGGGAAGCACTTATTCCACTGAGTCATCTCCTTGGCCTCCTGTTTAAGGACTCTTGCAGGAAATTTCACACTATGTTTTCCTATATCCCATTGCTCAGGACTTAAGCTTCATGGTTATGACTAACTCATGTGAAGCTGGGAAATGTCATTTTTCTTTGGGGCAGTTGTGCGTCCAGGTGTCAGTTAGCATCCTGATAATAAAAAAGTGGAAAGAACAATTCTGAGGCACACCATAGGTGTATTAGATGTGACAGGGGTAGTTTAAACTCACCGGTGCACTTTCTCTGAGTTCCTGCCACTTTAGCACAGTGAGGTAAGGCCTTCCTGGGTGTGTGCCATTCAGAGGTTGGTCAAAGCTCTTTTTGGAGTCCATGGTTACCAGGGGCTGAAGCTGTGCTTTGCTTGCCCTGTCCACTCAAACTCATCTGTGCCAGGCAAAATCCTGGACATTCTTGCAGGTCTCCTACAAGCCACTGTACTTAGGCCTAAGCCGTGACCTTCAGGCAAAACCCAGGGAGTCCATCCTGCTGTGTATGCGTGGGGGTGAGTTTCTGGCAAATACGTACTCCTCAGTCTGAAGAGCTTTGGAGCACACTTTCTACTGTTAACAAGGAGGCATTTGTGCCCAGACAAGCAACCTTGATGAGTAGGTGGGTAACCCGGACTGTTGCCAAAAGTAGGATGGAATTGGGGAGCATCTTTGTCAGGAATATATGTAGAGGGCAGCAGTCTAAGGGTCATTTGGGTCCCATTCCAGGATGGGGCATGAAGAATGGGCCAGGAGCCAGAACTCAAGAACACTGGGTCTGAAACCTTTGTCATTTTTTATTTTTAAATGTATTTAGTACAGGGGACACAGGGTCTACAGGGTCTCACTACGTAGATCAGACTCATAGCGATCCTCCTGTTTTCAGCCTCCCAAGTGCTAGGATTATAGGTGCGCCCTACCATGCCCAGTCTCAATTACCGTCTCAACACACAGGGGCTGGCACAGCATGCTGGGGATTGAACCCCGGCCTCTTCACTCAGCTTAAGCAGGTGCTTTAGTCCCCTGAGGTATCAGGCTAGCCCACCTCTGTCATTTTTTGCATGTGTTTTTCTTTTATCCTATGTCTCCATAGTGATGACAGTAAAATGTTCAAATCACTAGGAGCTCATGTGGATAGCATCAGGATCAATGACAGATAGAGTACAGTATTCCTGAACCGTAATGCCAGGCTTGAGAAAGAAAGCACCAACTCTCAAAAGCAAGCAAAGAGGGCTGAGTTTAGGGAAGCTGATGGGATCAAGCTGACAATGGCTACATGTGACAGGATCCATCACCGGCTCCCACATTCCATGCCAAGTGGGAGTTAGGTTATGACACAAGTATGGGTTTTGGTTCTGATGACCTGGACTTCAATTTTGCACTTACATTATTATCTATGAGCCTTTGTGCAAGTAATTTTATTCCTCTGATTCTCAATGTCCTCAAGTGAAAAAAGAAGACAATAACAGCCCTACTTTACAGGGTTATGAAGACTCAATGAGAGGATTCATACAAATTGAATCTGGTTCTTGGTAACACATGAAACACTTGGGATTATTAAACTTTAACAAGACTACAAAGTGGTAAAGGAGTTCTCTTCAATCCTTCTGAAGTCATGGCAATGAGTGTGAAGACTAACGGTGGCAAGGATGGTGACTTCGAATAGATATAGATTCAACTCAGGCCTCCACAAAATAACACAAAGTAGCCCTGGAGAAGCCATCTTGACCAACCCTTAGTTCACCTCCTTGTGGGACCAATCAATGCTTGCCCTGCTCTCTGCAGTAAATACTGACAGAGAAAACCAGGCTGGATGTCCCACCTTGACTACTCTGCTACAACGGCCCGTGGATGCTTGCCCAGGAAACTACATGCTTGCAGAGAGTGAGCTCTGTTCCATCCCAACTTCTTTGGCCAGTTATTCCTGTACTCTATTTGCATGGTTTAGTTAGGATTTTTGAAACTGATGTGATATGAGTGAGAAAAGATTTTCTTTATGACTACCTTTCAATAAAGTTGCTGAAAATATACGGTATCAGATTGCTCATGTGAGTATATTTATCAATTTTATTTTCTTTCTTTTTTTAAGAATAAAATACAAATTTCAAAACAAGATTACAGGACAGTAGCAATGGTCAGTACACTATAGATTGCTATCTTCAAAGTAGTCAATCATGTTACAAGATATAGGCATGAAAAATTGATCAAACAATATAAGCATGAACCTATCTTTTCAATAAACCAATAATAGTAGTATAGCTATCTTAAATACTGTGTGAGGGCTGGGGAGATAGCTCAGTAGAATAAGTGCTTGCCTGGCAAGTGCAAGGTTCTGATTTCAATCCTCAGTACCACAAAAACAATCTCCTGTCTAATATTACATATTTTGGGGGCCGGAGAGATAGCTCAGTGGCATAGGCACCTGTCTGGCAAACACATGGTCCTGAGTTCAATCCCCAGTACCAGAAAAGAAAAAAATTTAAAGACTGTGTGTATTTATTTATTTATTTATCCTTTTTTCTTCCTTCTTTTCTCCTTTCGCCTGTCCCAGAGATCATTTTCAAGAAGCCTACAAAAGATGTGGAATGATTAATTATTGATGTGACTTATATTTGTGTATACCTATCTGATTTAATTTAAAATAAGCTATTTGACATATATGTGTATTAATTTGTATAGTTGCATTAATACAGCCTTTGTAGATTATAGTAATCAACTACTGTTCCTGAATGGGTTGGAACAAGAGGGAATGTACGAAACTAGACATTGATATACAGGCATGCACATAAATACATGCATACTGGTTAGCACTAAATATATAGTTGCTATATTTCATTTTATATTGTCATCAAAATCTTCATTGTTTTAATAGGATATATTTTTTTAAAAAACTAATAACGCCTGATTCTCATTTAATAACTTAAAAATTAAAAGAAGTGGTATCAATTTTATGACATCTTAGAGGTAAAAGCCAACTAAAGTTTTATTAGTTTATTACTGTAAGTAATCATTTTAAATGCAGTTTTTCTTAAGAGTTTGAATAGTTGTAAAACTGAAAACTCAATTTTCTTAGCATTTCTAATGACATATTCAGCCATTTTGTCATCCATATGCAATAGACATCAAGAAATCAGAAAATGAAACTCTCAGATAACTCGGTTGAGTTCAAACACAGGGTCAAGAGGTCTCTTTGCAGTATGGTTAAGAGGGCGAGAAATCGGGCGATCTGTTATGAGCAGTACGTATTTTCCAGAAGCGCTGAATCCGGAGAAAAACTTTCCAATGAAAGTATCAGAGCGCTACAAGCAACTTCTCCAATGCGCAGTTTTGCCAAAGCACTCAAAAAAACTCTAATTTAAGGGGAGATGTTTGAACCATCACAGGCACAAAAAAAGAAACAGTTCTCTACTCCTCGCACATTAGAATGGGTAACAGAAGTTGGGGCTGGGTTGGAGACACAGGTCAGAATGACGTCAGAGAGAAGCTAAATGCTTAAGGAGATGATTCTAGCATTACTGCAAACTACTCTGTACAGACTAACAAACTGCGAAGATAAAGTAGAAAAAAGTAAATAAAATAAAATAAAACCCCTTGGTTCAGGTATCGATGAGCTCTCAGTGCAGTCAGGTCTTGAAGGCCAAGATCCTAGGGGAAAGGCAAATGCAAAGGGGTGAGTCACATATTCCAAACTGCTTTTCCTCTCTAGACACGGGCTTTCCAAAAATCAGCTGTACAGAGATAAGTGGCTGAGAAGCAGAACATAGCTTTTGGCAGGCTCGCAGGACTGGGGAGAGAAAACGGCTTGGGCCAGGATCCCAAAGAGAAGAAAAGGACAGAGGAGGGGCCCAGCATTTGGCACTGCTTTTCCTTCTGAGGCAGTTTCGGACTAACAAGATTCACAGGGAAGAAAGCTGCAACTCTGAGTAGAAATCAGAAGCTGAGAGGTTACTTAGAGCTTTCAGCAGCCTCAGATTCTAGGACGACTAGAAATTGGAAGTGAGAAGTCATAAGAAAGAGGGGTACTGATAAGCACTCCACACATTTGGTGAGGAACCCCAAAAGAACAGTGTCCTAGGAATAAAAGTGAACTGTAAATAAGACAGACCTCACAATGACTGAAATACACTGTCAAAATTAGTCCAACCTGAAGGTTAATTATGTAATCTCCTGTCTTCTAGAAATAGCAGGACATCTTCTGGGAAGGGCTTTTACCCAGCACCTCTACAATTATTTCACATACAGTATGCGTATGGTATTTAATAAAAAAGATAAGATTTATCAGGAAACTGATCCATAGAAAAAACAGACAAGAGGAATGGCACTGCAGATGATCTGGCTATCATACATGCCAGACCCAGATTTGAACCAAAACAGTGATTAATATGTTCAAAGAAACAGAAATCAAGATGGATAACTTTAGCAAACTAGAGTGTATAAAAAAGAATTAAATGAAAATCCTAAAACTGATAAATGTGATAACTGGAATCAAGAATTTATAGTTAGGAGAGAAGGGGATGTCAGGCTTCTGAACTGGAACTTTCTTTGTGGTAATGAGGGAAGAATGGTGACCACCCGGCGCGGGAAGTGCAGCAGGTTTAAAAATGGGTGATGTTAAGAAAGGCAAGAAAATGTTTGTACAGAAGTGTGCCCAGGGCCACACTGTGGAGAAGGGAGGCGAGCACAAGACTGGGCCAAATCTCCATGGTCTCTTTGGGCGGAAGACAGGTCAGGCTGCTGGCTTCTCTTACACAGATGCCAACAAGAACAAAGGTGCCACCTGGGGAGAGGATACACTGATGGAGTGTCTGGAGAATCCCAAGAAGTACATCCCTGGAACAAAAATGGTCTTTGCTGGCATCAAGAAGAAGGGAGAAAGGGCAGACTTAATAGCTTACCTCAAAAAGGCTACTAATGAGTAATAGTCACTGCCTTATTTATTACAGAACAGAAATGTCTCATGGCTTTTGTGTGTGTACCATAATTTAATCTTATACACTAGAATTCAGATCATGAGTGGCTGACAGAATATTTTTGCTGGACAGTCCTGATTTAAATAAAATTGGCTTGTAGTTAAATGGATTTTTTTTCTTTAACGTTTGATAGTAATTCCAGTTCAGTAAATATTATAACTGTTTTCCCTTCTAAATACATGGTTGGACTTGATTAGTAATGTTCGACCTTTCACAAAGATTGAGAATGTCATCTCAAAACTACTGAAGGTTGGTTTTATATTTAGATTTATATAAATGGTTATGTGAATATGTTTAAATACTGAGAGAATCTTTCATTGTCTCAAAACCAAGCAAGACTCCCCTGTTTCAGTTTGCGTTTATTAGCCTGTTAAAGGGAATTGTTGAAGAAAGTGATGTCTATATTTTTCCTCTTGACTATGCCAATTTAATTAGAATTTCCTATATCTAAAAAGTGCTGCCTTTTACTTATTGAGAGGCATTTTAATGTGGTGTATGTATAATACCAAATAAAGAATATTTAACACTTCTCACATTTGTAGTTGATCTGTAAATTCAGATCCTTTTAAGAGTTAGCATGATATAACAGCAAGTTAGACTTTTGAATTTTTTAGGTCAAACTGAGTTATTGTTCAGGGTAGTATTTAAACAGCTATTCAAAAACATAAGACTAAAATTACTGTTGTATGTGTGTGACTGGTAGCGATGCTTCCTGTCAGCTCATTAGAAAGACTAAAGTGAGGAAGGTACAGCATGAGCACAAATTTGTATGTGACCATAATACTCAATTAAAAACAAATCACATTGAAAAAAAAAAAGAATTTATAGTTAAGTTTAATAGTAGCTGATACCAGCAGTAGAAACGGCCAGGAAATACCTAGACTAGAGCATGGAGGGAAAACATAACGGGCAATATTGGGGGGGAACATATTAAAAACATGGGGAATAATGACAAAATTTAATTTATATGTAATTGTACAAGGAGAGGAGAGAGGGAATATTAGGGCAGAACCAAAGACTGAAGAAAATAATCACTAGAATTTTCCAAAAGTTACAAAATGCCATGGATGTTAAGAAGGACTATAAATCTCAAAAAGAAACAAAAAATACCCCAAAACAAAAATATTTAAAAAACCCAAACAAATTAAGTCACACTCAAGCAGATAGCAAAACTGCTGAAAACCAGAGATAAAGACAAATTGGATTATCAATAAAATTATGAAAAAAAAAAAAAAAGACAAATTGGATTAGGCAAGCACAGGGGCTGAAGTTCAATCTGGCACCGCAGGCCCCGCCGGCCCTGCCGCTGGGTATGCTGAGCCACTGTGTAATCCCAGTGCTAAGGAGGCTGAAAACAGGAGCATCACTATGAATCTGAGCTGCATAGTGAGACCCTGTACCAAACACATAAAACAAACAAACAAACAACAAATATTTAAAGCAGTAATAGAAAGTGTGTTATCTTCAAATGAACAATGGCTAGCTTGGGAGATGAGTTCTTACCAGTAATGATGGAAGCCAGAGACAGGCGTATGATACTAAAAGAAAATAACTGTCAACTTATAAAAATACCCTTCAAATAATGAAGGCAAAAATAAAGACATTTTCAGACGAATAAGAATGGAACACTCTTGGCTCGCAAATTCTCACTGAAGGAAATGCTAAAGGAGTTCTCCGGGCAGTAGGAAATGGTTCTGAATGAAATGACTATGCATAAAGGAATAAAGAACAAGGGAAAGTTTGCAGTCAGGCCAAATGAATATTAATAATCCAAAACAACACTAGTAATGCCTGAAGGCCTAAAAAACATAAAATTTGTTTGGCAATGTCATAAAGGCGCAAGGAGAATTAAAGTATTATGAGGTAAAGACTGCATTGCCCAGAAAGTCATAAAAGTATGTTAGGTGCTAATGTATTGCACTCCAGTAAGCCAAGAATGCCTTTTGTAACAGCATGTTTATAGTAGATAAATGTAAAACTATCAAGTGAATGGAGGTTGAAATAATAAAACAAGGCTCAAAAGTCAGCCGTACACCTTCCCCAAAACAAATCCTGTTGCTTACTCTGAGCTTTGATTTACAGAGCCCGGAGGTTGACCTTAGACTCACTTTTTTATATGACCTTGATTTATATATTTATTGAAGTTTGGACTTACTAGTACATATGGGCTAAGTTGAATTATCAATAAATTTGTTTAAGAAAAGTTTTTAATTATCAATAAATTTTTTTCCCATACTGGGAAAATTTTGATATTTAGGGAAATTTCATCTCAAAAGACCCAAATATACTTGCAGTCGGCATCACAGATTGTTAGCCAGAAGCACACCTTTAATGTTTACATTGATTTGTGCAAATATTCTGCAGGGAAAGCATTGCATTTTGAGGGATAAATTCATTGTGAACATAGGTATGTCTCAGATATCATGTAATATCTGTTAGTGCTTCATTAAATGTATTATCTATAAAATATTATGGAGTAATTCATCTCTATGCCATATTACTGGCAAGCAAAGTCTCCTCTTTTTCATTCCCCACTAAAAAATTCCCAAAAAGAATCAAGTGTGTTTTCACATATTTAAGGATGGTTTAACAAAGGACTCCTGTTTTCTCCCAGTTACCCCACAGAGCTGGTCTCAGGGGCCACGGTACCCAAGAAACAGGCTGCCCACAACATACACAGATCAATGGCTTTTGGAATAGCATTGCTTGCCAGTTAATAGAGTTTTGATTTTCTTTACACATTGATTAATGAAGCAGTAATTTGGGTTTTGAATTGCAAGACAAATTAAGAAGTACTGTAAGTGGAGCCCCTTGGGAAATAGGTTGTGGTTCAGAGAACTGGCAGTAGCTATGGAGACCAAGTAGGGAGAATGGCTGAATTTGCTAAAACAATCCTCTATTAGGCAAATGGGGACTAAAGCACTCAGCTCAACAGGTACTTATCAACACACTTTCAGCCACATGCAAAATCCCACTGGGGAGGGGAAGGAAGAGTCCAAGTACACTCCTGCTCAGACCCATCCCTATATTCTTTTTGGAAACAGGTATGCATACTCATAACACAAGGCAAGAAATAAACCAATAAAGATGCACTGGAAGAGTAGAAATACCAAGCATTTGGAAGTATCAGAGGAGGTATTATGACAAGGGGCTAGAGAAGACTGAGTGGAATTTTGATAGCTACACATGTGAGAGAAGGGCCCTTTTAGAATGGAGAGGTAACGGGAAGAGAACAGTTGGGAATGAACTCTATTCCAGGGCTGAGTACTACCTGTGTGACCTAACTTTTCTGAGCGCTGGAAAGTGAAATGAATAATAACCACCTTTCAGGGTTGTTCTGAAGATTCATAAAGCAGGTCAGTTTCTTTCTACCCTACTTCCTAGTAAGGCAGACATTCAATCAATGGAAGCTACACATTTTTAACAGCACATGCTGTCGAAAAATGGCAGCAGGTTTGGAAAGAATGCTTAGCCTGGCTTCACACTGTAGACACAGGAAATGTTCATGCAAAAGGTGAGAGAATGAATGTGTTCCACTCTAGCCTCCCTCCAACAGTCCCACAGAATCAGTGGTATTTCATTGAAAGTATGGTCATTTCACATACTCCCATGTGGCTTAGTATGTCCTTCCCCTTTGTGTGACCTGGTCAATTTCTCATCTTTTGAATTTTAGCTCACAAATTTTGTGAGGTCATTCATTCCAAGAAAGCATTGTATAGAACTAATATGTTCTCCTTAGCACTCCATTTCATATTATCCCAAAACTCAGAAGTGAATCTTATCAGTCTGCAATGACTTGCTTTTTCATCTCCCTTAGTCCTTGATTACGTGATGTGAAGAGGACAGGTTATAACGTGGAGACAGAATCCAGGAGGCAGTGAAACATCTCTACTAGTCTGAATCTGAAACATTCCCCAATGGTCCATCTTTTGAAGGCCTGGCCATCAGCATGTGGCACTACTGAGAAATGGTGGGACCGTTAGGAAGAAGAAGAGCCTAGTTGAAGAAAGTTAGGTCGCTGGGGATCTGTCCTTGTAGGAAACCTCACCCCTTCTTCTTTCTGCTTCCTGACAACTACACATATCACCTCTTAGTCCTGCCACGATATTCTTCTTTATCATAAGCCTAAAGGCAATGGACCAACTGACCATGGACTCAGACTAGGAAACTGTGAGCCCCAGTAGTCAATTTTTCCATTTAAGTCGCTTATCTGAGGTATTTTATCATGATGACAGAAAGCTGACTAATACAACCTCTTTCTGACTCTACTTTCAGCTTTAGATTTCTATTTTAAAGCTTGGCATGTTTACATAGTTAAAGAAAAACTGGAACTGTGACTTACGGCTTCGTAATTTCTGAAGCTAATTTCATATACTACGAAGTTTTAGAGGCAATTTAATTTCTTTCTTTCTGAGACAAGGATTTGAAGTTTTTGCACGGTAAGAGAGTGCATTATAATTAGAGGGAAGACATGACGTGTCTCCCACGCTGGGTCTTATTCATCTCTATGTCAAGGTCTTGAGAATGCCATCTCAGAACTCTTTACACAATAGATTCCAATTTGTTATTTGTTGAAGCAGGGGGAGAGCCCTAGCCTCTGGTTACTTCCTAGCTCAGAAACCCACAATGGCTACTTTGCAATTCCTCCTGGCATATTTGTAATCTCCACTGTCTCGTATTGAAGTTTATTCATGAGCTGAGCCATTAGGGTCTTGACAGGCCCATTCTCTATCACATTATGCCTCTTTCTTTTTATACTTTATATGTCTTTTGCTCTGGCAGGCTGGTCTTGTGAGTGGATGGCTCTTAGTTTGACTCAGGGCGGGCCCTTAGAACTTGTTTGCACAGAGAACACCAGGTGGACCCTTAGGAAAGCATCAGGACAACAGAGCCAAAGAACTGCAAGAACCACAGCAACGTTCTCTCAGGTTCTTTTTTATTTTTATTTTTGCTGACTTAGCCCACCCTGAGGGTAGGGCACGTGGTGCTAGAGATCCAAGCACAGTCCCCTGCACCTGCCTAAACTTGCCTAAGCAGGCACTTTAGACCACTGACCATCTCGCTGGCCCTCCCTCGGCTTCTTATTGGAGCTGGGAAGGGAACAATCCATCCCAGGACAGATCTGAAGACAAGCAGCAGAAGACACATGGGACAGTTAACTAACTCTTCAGCCACAAGGCTGAAGTCATACTTTCCTCATATGATTGGTTGATGAGTCCAACCTTAAATACAGAAAAAGTAATGTCAATGAGTATCCTTATTCTGAAGGTGTCATCAAAAGCAAGATAAAAAAGATTATATAGATGGATATAGGGGAGAGCGACAGAGAGACAGACAGACAGAGAGACAGAGACAGACAGACTCAGAAACTTGAGTTTAGTGTATGCTTGGGACAATTTCAAGTCCCCAAGGAAGTGGTAAGCCTTGCCTGCACTTTCCCAGCCCTAGTGACACTATAGTTTAATCACATATTTTTGTTCCAGTCTGTCCCAAGAGACCATGAGCTCTTTAAGGACAATTTCTCAAATATGGTGTTTGGTGCATGAATGAATGAAAAGTCTATAATGATCTATATCTATATCTATATCTATATCTATATCTATATCTATATCTATATCTATATATCTTTTCCCTACCCTTTTTTAGATGACAAGTAGCTCTAAATTGTCCCCCTAAGCCCCACAATCTGGTGAAAGCAAGTTTTTCAGCAGCTGGGATGGGTATGTTCAGTTGAACAACATTTTTGAGGATTCCTTAGCTTTTCTTCTAGCAGAAAGAAAAGTGCTGGAACAGAAGTCAAGAGTCCTGCATTACACATTGCTGCCGTTAGCGCTTGGACAATGCAAATACAGATATTCTATAAGCCTCAGTTTTATCATCTACAAACACTGGGAGTCTGCAGCTCTGTTGGTTACCAGGATGAAAATAGTCCACCAAGGCCACATGAGCTTTCTCAAATGGTATCATTTAAAGATTAGTATACCTGGGTGTTTTAGGGTTGGCTGGTGTTAAGATTTATTCCTAGATGGCTCCTAAAGATTCATGTACTCATAGGTAGGGCTTTTAGGATCTCACTGGATCAAGGAGGATCCCACTGATACTGGGATTAACTAAGGGTGTATGATACTAAATTAACATAGTTCTGAGTATGGATAATGGAGGCTCCACCCTGGGTGTGGGTGGTACCAATCAATAGTCTTATAGCCCAGATGGCATATAAAGGGGAAGAAGACAGGCTGCTCTCTGTTTGCTGCTTTACTTTCTCCTGCCTGCTTCGTCATGAACCATTTCTCCTCTGTGATACCCTTCTGCCAGGCCACCCTTCCTTGGAGCCAGTTGACTATGGATTGAAACCTTTACAGCTGTGAGCTGAAGCAAACTTTCCTCCTTTGTATATCTGGCATTTTGCCTCAGCAATGAGAAAAGCGAGACAACTTGCTATTTCTTTTTGATTTCAACAGCGAAATAAGGCAGAAAGATCACAAATTCGAGCCTTGCCCAGCACCTTAGTGAGATCCTATCTCTAAGTAAAAATGAAAGGGCTGTAGCTCAGTATGAAGGCCTTGGGTTCAACCCCTAGTACCACCCCCTCTGGTTATAAAGAAATAGATTCACTAAAGACTCTACATAAAGAATTAGCCCTTTGTTTGCTGGATGGATTCCAAATATTCTCCCAGTTTGTTCTTCATTTAAAAAAAAAAAAAACCTTAATATTTTCTATAATTAAAAAAGTATTTTTAGTTTGCTTTATCTATCATTTCTTTTATGACTGATGGGTTTTACGACTTGCTTAGAAAGGACGTTGCTTTAATTATGAAAAAATGATTCTTTTATGCTCTTTTATGTTTTATGTCTTAATTAAAAAAATGTTTGAATCTCTGCTACATTTGAACTTATTTTAGTTCAAGGATTGAGGTACAGGGCAAATTAGTATTTTCTTTTTTCCAGTTGTGTTATACTCTTTTCCTCCTCCTCCTTTTTTTTTTTTCTCGATTTCACCTAGTACTGACTAGGGATTGAAAGCAGGGTCTCCTGCATGCTAAGCGAGCACTCTACCTCTGGGCTATAGTCCTGACTTTCTGAAGTTTTATTTTGGTTTTTTTTCCCCAAAGTTTTATTGATAAACAGATAGCAATGAGACAGTTTCAAATCAAATCGGAAGTACAGTTTCAACAAATAATGCGCTGCATATATTCTTCTTAGTGGTTAATTGCTGTACAAGATGCGGACTTGTGATCCTATTTACAAACACCATTAGAACAAATCATTCTATTCATTAAGAGAATGCAACTATATATCTATCCCAACCACTTTGAATACACAGATACAAAATGGACATTCATCGGTATACCCCATTTTTTCTAAGTTCCGTTATTGAATATTATAGGTGTGTAAACTCAGCCAAATATTCTAAAAGAGTCCAGTATGAAGTTTTATTTTGAGGGCTCATTAATTTGCCCAGGTTTGGCTTTGAACTTGTACCTCTCCTATCTCATCCTCCTGTACAGATGGGATTACAGGCATGGGCCCTGTAGCTGGCTTCTGCCAACTACCGCCCTTTATTAAACAATCCACTGTTTCTTCCAATAATATAAAATTGTACTTTCTTTACAAATGAGTTTATTTCTGGACTTCCATTAGATTTTATTGATCCGTCTATTCATGCTCTAGTTTCACAGTTCTATTTAATGTAGCTTTATTGTGTTTCAATATCTGAGCAGGGGAGTCCCGCCACCCCATTTCTATTTCTCTCCAGGCATTTTTCTGGCCATTTGTGGCTGTTAAGTTTTCAATTTCCAGGGACTCAGCTTATATAGTTTTAAAAATAATTTGGTATTTCTTGGGGGAAATTACATTGAATTTATAAATTAATTTATAGAGCATTTTGGCCAGAAGAGTTCAGTTTCTTACCAAACTTTCCTTTGTGGGCTGGGGAGAGAAGTCAGTGGTCTAAGCACCCACCTGGCAAGCATGAGAACCTGGGTTTGATCCTCCATACCACATATTTTTCTGGTCTTGGAACCCTGAGTGTGCTGTGCAGGCCACTGAAATCCAGCGTGGCAGTGAATGCCACTTAATCCCAGTGCTGGGGAGGCTGAGACAGGAGGATCACAAGTCCTAACTATGGAGTGAGACCTTGTACCAAGTAAATAGATTAAGTGAATGAATGAATGAATGAATGAGTGATAAAAGTTTACTTTGTTAATTTAAATGTTCTTTTAGGAAGGTAATGTGTGTATGTGGTGAAATTTAGGCAGTACAGGAGGGCATTAGGTAAAATGTAAACAGGGATTAAACTCAGGCACTTGCGCTTGCCAGGGAAGCGCTTTATTCCACCGAACCATCTCCCCAGCTCCTGTTAATTCTTTTGGACCTCAGCTCTTCTGGTTTGCCCGGAAGCAATGAGTGTTTGAGTCCACAGAGGCATTCTGGGGTGTGTAGTTCTGTTCGCATGCATATACTGTACTCTGATTCCCCTGCCCTTTTCCCAGGGGATACAGGACAGACACGCTGTTCTTCCTCCCACCCAGTAATGCATCCCAGGAACTGTTCATATCAGCACACACAGATCTACCACATTTCTTTCAATCACTTTATGGTAACTGACTAAGTGTAGATAGAATCGTTAACAATAGGTTGATACTAATTGTTAACCTATTGACATAAAACTAGTGTTTT
>NW_004524643.1:7098573-7099875 GCF_000260255.1 Octodon degus | reverse complement strand
TGAGTTAAACAATCCGAAAGTCTTGAGTACATGGTCCCACACTTCTCTCACCAGAAATTCGCAGAAACATTCCCAGAAACTGTTGCTTCTGCTGTGTTGAACTGCAGGGCTGGGAATTGCTGCTCTGGCTGTTCTGTACCTTCTCGGCAGCACAGCTTGTGTA
This sequence comes from Octodon degus, assembly GCF_000260255.1. NCBI lineage: Eukaryota > Metazoa > Chordata > Mammalia > Rodentia > Octodontidae > Octodon > Octodon degus. Next base: position 7,099,712 of record NW_004524643.1, on the reverse strand, counting down.
GTTTTATTAAAGAGCGGGCCACGGCTACTTGGGCTGCTCGTCCTACTGTGAGCTGGATTTGTCTGAGGACTCAAGTGAAAGCACATGCAGTTTCCTATGACTCAATCTGACCTTTCAAGCACTGTTTTAATTTCAGTACCAGGAAGGAGTCTGTGACTGAGGGTCTTTATTTGACTCCTTTCCTTAGCTCCACTCCAAATATCACTTCATTTCTTGTAGCTCCAAGAGCCCCTATAGGCACAAGAAGGAGGGCACCTTGTCCCAGGCGGATGCACAGAGCGACGCACGCAGTGTCAGCAGTGGAAGCCAGGGAAGCCTGAGCAACCCAGGGGCTGCTGGGAGCAGGGGGATACACTTAGCAAATAGAACCAGTGTGACCCCAGGCTGGACAAATGCAATGATTTGAAGGTCTCCTCCAAAACTCACTGAAATTTCAGTGCCAGAGAGACAGTGCTGAGAGGTGGCGCTTCCAGAAGTGATGGGCTAGTGTCACTATGGTGGGAGTGGGTTTCCGACACAAGCATGGACCCCCGTTCATGCTCCCTGTCCTTCTAGTGCTTGTCTGCTTTCTCCTGAGCACAGAGGCCTCTCCAGCTACAGGGCCTTCGTGGTGGACCTCCCAGCCTGCAGGACGTTGAGCTGAAAAACTTCTGTTGTTTATAACTCACCCAGTCTGTGGTATTCTGTTTCATCGCAGCAGAAACAAATCAAGCAAATAGTATCGCAGGTCTCTACTGAATGTCTCTTGAGGCAGTAGCCAAGGGAAAGTTATACCTCACAGTGTTCTATAGTGTACACTTAGATGTCACTTTACTGTCTCTTCTTTTAGAAAACAAATTCCTAAAAGTCCCCTTTGGCTCTTTCTTTCCTTGATTTCTGCCCAAAATGGCAGCTGTTCAGCTATGTCCCTTTTCACTCCTTGAAATGCCACCATTATCTCAGTCCTTTATTTTTCCCATTGTTTCTCCCTTCCCCCTTTTCTTTATTCCCTAGTAGCATTTCTTTCTTTCTTTCTTTTTATTTATTTATTTATTTATTTACGTGTGTGTGTGTGTGTGTGTGTGGCCAGCTCAGCCCACCAGGGGGGCAGGGCTGGCTGGCATGTGGTGCTGGGGGATTGAACCGCGGTCCCTGTGCTT
>NW_004524643.1:7063596-7097468 GCF_000260255.1 Octodon degus | reverse complement strand
AGACAGGAAAAGGAATGTTGTGGGACTGTTCTAGCAGCATTTCTAAAGCACCACTTAATTCTTCTTTCAGTTGCTTCCCAACCTAATAAGTCTAAAGCCTCCTTTTAGAAGGAGGGAAGCAAGGGGGATTCTAAAGGCTTCTAATTCAATTTTTGTTCCAATAATTAGGGTAGTAATGGGCCCATACTCTGTCCCAAGTGGTGTGTCTATGTCTATTATAAGCAACAAGTGTAGTTCATATTCTTATTAGTACCATTTCAAAAACGAAATCTAAGGCTCAGTGAAGTTTGGGGAACTCGAGGTAAGAGGCTAGAGAAGCTGTGTTAATGCTTCACCCTACTTGACTCCTGCCCTTTGGCTGGATTCTGAGACACAGTCTACTTCACGCCTATCCTCTGCTGCCATGAAATGTCCTTTACCATCTGCTTTCAATTCACACTGCCCAGAGACCATGTATGTAGTACCAAGCTGGGTGGCCACAGATTGGACTAGGGTTAGATGACTGATTGGGGAGACAAGGCACAGGATGGCCTTTGGTAACCTGTCTTCCCTGTTTAGCTAAGAGTCACCAAACAGGCCAAGGGAATCCAAGGAGGAAAATCATGTCACCTCCATGGAAGGCCATGTATGGCATAAGTACCTCAAGATACCAGGCTGGGAGAAGGGGTCCATCCAGAGGATCCAAGACAAGGCCATGGGCTGGGCTGGTGTGGAGGAGTGGGAGAGTGACAGTGGCCCTCTGGAGATGTCTCTGTACTCTATAGAAATGCTATGATTCCTGCTTTTCTGCTCCATAAAAGGTCTCTTGTTTTGAGTTAGTTAGACTGAGTTCCTATTACCTACTCTCAAAACAAATTACCTACTCTCAAAAGAAATGCCCTGTCTGGATGGAGGTGGCATTAGCCTAGGTTTTATGAACACCCCAGGCAACCTGTTCCAATACAGTGGAAGAGCATGGGCACAGGAGTGGGCAGGGAATGGGCATAAAACTTGGCTCCTTTGTTATCTGAGGGCCCAGTCCTTATCCCTGAGGTGTTTCCAATCAACTTTGGGATAGCAAGGGCCAGTGAGATAGCTCAGTGGACTACAAGCCTGCTTAGGCAAGCACGGGGACTGGGGTTCAATGCCTTTGACTGAGTTCCACATGCTGAGCTGGCCACTAAGTCCCAGCATGGTGGCACACACCTGTGATCCCAGTGCTGGGAGGCTGAAAACAGCAGGATCACTATGAGTCTGAGCTGTGTAGTAAAACCTTGTACCAAATACATAACAATAAAACAAAACAAAACAAAACTTGAGGTCAGCACACTAGGGCACACTGGGGGATGACAGTGTAGAGCAGGGGTAGGAATATAGGCACAGAAAGAGCACTAGGGCTCTTTCTGTTTCTGGTGCAGCCATGGCTCATGGTCCCAAGAAGCATCTGAAGCAAGTAGCAGCTCCAAAGCATTGGATGCTGGATAAACTGACCGGCATGTTTGCTTCTCGTCCATCCACTGGCCCCACAAGCAGAGAGAATGTCTGCCTCTCATCATCTTCGCAAGGAACAGACTTAAGTACGCCCTGACTGGCGATGAAGTGAAGAAGATCTGCACACAGCGCTTAAGACTGATGGCAAAGTGCAAACTGATATAATCTGTCCTGCTGGTTTCATGGATGTTATCAGCATTGATAAGACTGCAGAGAATTTCCCTCTGACCTATGACACCAAGGGGTGCTTTGCTGTTCACAGCATTACATCTGAGGAGGCCAAGAATAAGCTGCGTAAAGTAAGAAAGATCTTTGTGGGCATGAAAGAATCCCACATCTGGTGACCCATGAGGCTTGCACCATTCACTACCCTGATCCCCTCATCAAGGTCAATGACACCATTCAGATTGACTTGGACACTGGCAAGAATGCCGATTTTATCAAGTTTGACACTGGTAACATGTGCATGGTGACTGGAGGTGCCAACTTGGGAAGGATTGGCATGATCACCAACAGGGACAGACATCCTGGCTCTTTTGATATGGTCCATGTGAAGGATGCCAATGGCCACAGCTTTGCCACCTGGCTCTCCAACATTTTTGTCATTGGCAAAGGCAACAAACCATGGATTTCTCTTCCCTGGGGAAAGGGAATCTGCCTCACTGTTGCTGGAGAGAGAGACAAGAGGCTAGCAGCCAAGCAGAGCCATGGGTGAAATGGTCTCTAGGTGATAGGAGAGAAATCATGTGTACTCAATAATGTAGTATGATGACACGTTAAAAAAGAAAAGAAAAGAGCACCAGGTAAGGGACAGTGGCCTCATCCTTTGGGCCCCTCAGGCTGTGGAATGGCACAATGAACATGGATGATTAGGCACTAAGTTTCCTGGCTCCTGCAGAGCCTCTCAGATTTGAGGACTTCATGTTACTAACGAACAAACAGTGCCGCGAAGGAAGACACACTAACGACAGGCAACACCATTAGCTAATGAGAAGTTTCTACAGGGCTCTGCTCTCGGCACTGCATCTCTGGCAGCTCGCTCAGTCCTCAGCGTGACTCTACGAAGCTGACACCACTTGTGTGTTCAACTCATACAAGAGGAAACGGAGGCACTGATGGGTTAAAGACTTGCCAAAGTCATGTGGACAATGATGACGCCAGGACTTGAACTCAGAAAAGCTTGATTCCAAGCCAGTGAGTTCATTCATTATACACTACAAGAAGAATGGAAGATCTTGGGGCTTTATTATATAAGAGCTGGCAGTGTATTTATGTGTGCCTATGTGTGCATGTGTATGTCTCTGTGTTTGTCAACCAGATAAAAGATCATGGCAGAATTGATGGAAAATACCAGAAATCAGGTGATAGTTTTATTAGGGAAAAGCCATCAGATAAAACCAAAAGTTTAATAGACATAGGCTAGCTCTGAAGATTTAAAAGAGATAAGAAAATTCTCAAATCCTTTCTTATAGGTCTGAGAACTAAGGAAACTGTTTCAACACTAAAGAAGCAAAGAACACCTGCTTGTTGACTGAGTCTCCTGCCACAGGTGGCCTGGAAAGCCTGCCAGCTAGCTAATGCCATCCACCTGCATGGGGCCTTATGAAGATAAGCCCATTGATGTCCACAGGGGCTGCCCTCACACAGGTGGGAATTCAGAGAAATGTGAAATCGGAAGTGGTTTCTCTAGTGAGTTATCATGAATGGGTGGAGAGACCAAAATTACGGTGTTCTGGACAAGACAAGCATGGCTTGCTTGCCAATAAAATCAATTCACCTAACAGATGTATCGAATAGCTAGAGATATTAGGTGGACACCTGAGCACATGGAGTGAACTAATGGAAAGGGTTGTCCCTTCTACTACACAGAAAGAGAGAGAGATGCTGGAAAACATATAGTAAAAACACATTTCTAAAACTATGTACAATTGGATTTAGGGAAATTGGCTAGAGAAAAGTCCCACCCAGAACAGTAGGCGGGAGCTGGTACATAGCGAAATGTCAGGGTCTCACATGAAGATCTGGGACCCAGGGCTGGAGGTGAAGATTCCTACACCTTAGTGAGGACAGGAGCATGTTTTGAGTTGTGAGAAATGACACATGGGAAAGGATCTTGTTATGGAACTGGATGTGCTGAAGTACAGTACTGTGGTGTTTATGAATGGGGGACAAGAAATCCCTCTGTCCATCACTTGGGGATGTGGAAAGAAGCCTGCCCGCTGCCCTGGCACCCTCCACCCAGTGGGCCCACAGCCCCTCCTATGAGTGAGTGAAGTCTGGGCTTTCCCAAGCTGTGCTGCAGATGACTCCAGGCTGAGACATGACACAAACTCAGGTGGGACCAGGACAAGGAAAGATGGTCATTCTGTGATGGCCCCGTCACCTGAGATCTTTTTTTTCCCCCATAAGAACAGAAAAAGAAAGATCAGTTGAAGATGAACAAACAATCCAAAACCAGAGAAGGACTCAGTAGCAGAAAGAGAGGGACAGACAGAGACAGAAAGAGACATAAAGACAAAGAAGACAGAGAGATAGAAAGATTCACAATGAGGACAGAACATGAAAAAGCAAAAGAAATCCTTAAGGCCCTCTAGCAGTAGAATAATCCAAAAGAATCAACTAGACATATTTAAAGTCATTGAGGATAGAAAGCCATCATCACAGAAGAGAATACAGGAGAGGAAAATGTAGCAGAAGTGGGTGTGGAAAGGAGATTCCCACAGGGAGGAAAAACAGAAAGGTGGCTGTTTTTGAGGGCTGTACAGCCTATGGGAGACAGAGAAGACAAACCATGACAAGTCAGCCTAGAAGAAGCACAGGACAAGATCTTCCAGAGAAAGCACACTAGATCTGGCCTTCCCAGAGGAGATAACATTTGAACTAAGGCCTGAGTCACCAGGAAGAGAGCTTTTGCCATCTAAGGCAAAATTTGAAATGGCACATTCATGGGTCGTCACAATCCTGAAATCAAAATTTGAAATGGCACATTCATGGGTCGTCACAATCCTGAAGGATGAGTAGGAGTTCACCAGTTGAAGGGGAGCTGGAAGATGTTCCCAGCAGAGAGAACCTAACACAGAATTTGGATTTCACATTGGAGTCAGAGAGGAGCCACTGTACATGGGGAGTGGCATGACCTGATTTATGTTTTATCAGGGTGGCCCTGGGGCAGTAATGACAACAGGCAGGGCATGGGGGCAGCAATTAGGTCCAAGTGTGTTTAGAAGGGCAGGCAGGTGGGGATGAGGTGGATTGAACTAGATGGGCTTAAAAGGGAAAGGAGGGCACAGTGAGAATTGAGGATGGCATCTCGCTTTTTAGTATGAATAACAGACTGAATGGGACACTGTCTTTGGGCAAGATCCAGCAGAGAATGAGCCATCTGGTGAACACACCCTACATGTGCGCTTGCTGAACAAATGGTCTTAGTGGAGTGAAGGATTCACAGCTAAAAGGACATATCAGTTGACACTATATTTCCACCTTGATCTACACATGTGACCTACCATGTCCTACCCCTGTTCCAGTGGCCACTAGGAAGCATTCACCTCCGTTCCTCCAGGGGCCATGAATATTGGGCCTCTCCCCACTCTCTCCAGCCACTGCCAACTCTACTCTGATTCTTCATTAATTTCCTTAGTTCTTTCTTCATCATTTTAGTAACATGAAAATTTCCATTCAGTGGTACTATACTTTTCCACCATGAATGGGGGTAATATTTTCATTTGTATTTTAAAGCCATCAGCCTAAGATTTATCTCCAGTAATACCTGTTGTGGTCTTTAATGCTCTTAAAGCTTGCCCTAAGCGATAAGTTTTGTAATAAAGGAATGCTGATAATCATTTAAGTGTCTTTCATGGGGGAAAAATAGGAACTTTTTATTTCCATCATGGTCAAACTTGAGTTCTTTGATGGAGCAATCGGAAGGATGTAAGTTATTAAAGGCTAAGGATGCTGCTAGTTTGTAGATGTTTTCAAACAAGTCCCCTGGTTATTCAGAGGACACTTTTATATTCTAGGAAGATCCATATTTGTGTTCCTTTTCATGTTGATTCTTACCTGACTTACAGAAAAATATAACTTGTGTAATTGCAGGGAACAATATTTAGAGCCATGGATTGTTCGGAAGTAAAGGGACCTTGAAATTACTGTCCCTGACTGACATTGGCAGGAGCTGGGGACTGCTGCTTGCTGGGTCACACTGTGAGCAGAAGGTCTCCATAGAGCAGCGGTATGCAGTACAGTTAGATTTGTGGGCAGGGTGACCTGTGCAGTTTCAGGGACCCCATGTTGTGAAATTCACAGCATCACTATGCTGAAATTCTTTGTAAGCACTGAACAAAGTGCTCCAGGTCTGCACTGGGCCCTACAAATTCTACATCTGCAGGGAGGGTACTGCACTGTATATGGGTTTTGGAGTCAGACAGACTTAGGCTGAAATTCTGGAATTTTCTGTGATTGACCATGCCCTGGTTTCCTTATCTACAGAACTGGGATAGTAATACTATGGCTCTCTTAGCTCTAACATGAGGGGAGAAAACAACAGAAGTCTAGCACCCAGGGAGGCCTGAAGGGTGGTGATAGACACTGACATATGCTCCTTTCCATATGCAGAACCCGTAATTAAGTTTATTATGATGACTTTATTTCAAGAACATAGGCAGACAATAGAGCAACCTCAGGCATTCTAGTTAGGATCACACCAAGCAAAGGACATTTTCCTAAGCAGGACCTTCTAAGACTGGGGTCCCATTCATGCGTTGTCAACCATTATACTGTTATTTAAGTGACAGTTAATCCTCACTCACAATGTATAGTTTCAATTTTATGATTATGACATGCTTCTCTCCTCTCTGGAGACTTCTCAAGAAAGCCAACAAGTGCCCCTGGCTTTATTATGAAGATGCCCATGATCTCGGTAAGTTGTTTGAAAACTTTCATTTTTCAACTATTATTTGTAGTACATGGATTTCAACACCCTACAGCACAGAGCCAGCCAGGCTTCTAGGTCTCACAATTCCATGCTTGAGAATCAGGAATGTGAGCTCTGAGGATCCCAGACAGGCCAGACCAACCAGCACCAATATGGTGCCTCTCTGACTTTGCTATGGTTGGAAGAAGTGACGTCACTGATGAGGCATGTCTGCTAGCCTCAGAGGAATAGAGTAGTTTTAGATGGCTAATCCTGTGATGAAAAGCACACAATCTTAAAACATCTAGTCAAACTTCTAAAGTCTCTTTTGTGGAAAAAGATACATCAAATAAGAAACATAAGTTTGTTCTTGGGCATTTTTTCAACTCTGATCCCAAAGCATTCCTCAGGGGATTATAAGTTGATCCCTGGTGACCTTTGCTGCTTTCACTTTGGTAAGATCTGTGGGAGCTTGGAGTTCAGATGGCAGCTTTAAAAGGAAGCACTGGGGGTCTTGGCCATGCTCGCCCCATGGCACTGCTCAGGTCCCAGAGCACACACAGCAGGACACAGGGGCACCCATGCATCTGGCCTACTTGCATCCTTCTCAGGAGAGGTGGCTAGAAGCACAAGGAGGACTGTGACAGGACAGCACCCAAGCACAGTCTTCTTCCTTCCTCTTTCCTCTAAAATACTCAGTGGACAATGAGACATGGCTGCCACAGTTCTCTCAGGTCAGAGGGGCTTTTGTGGGTTGTGACAGCGGATGCCAGACAGGGGCCTCTATAGCAAGCCACCATTGAAAAACAGCAACTTTTCTCTAAGGCCCTCTCTGGTACCAAGCAGATCAGGATTTTAGGGAGGCACCATGACACTGCCAGCCAAATAAATTGATACAAAGCATGGGCCTTTCCTCTCCTATCTCTCAGTGGTAGGCATGGGCTTAGACAATGAGATGGCTCCTGAGCCCACGTGACCTGATGTACAGAGGACGCTTCAAGACACAGTGATGTTGACGAATGACCGGCTAATTCATCAAATGCCTCAAGACATAGCTGCAAAAAGCATGTGCCAATACACAAATGTGTACTTTTGGAAATGGCAATTTGGCTTAGACAGCTTGAGCATCACTCTCTACCTCCAAGGATTATAGTAAGAAAGCCATAAATCACTGTGTCAACTCCCAGGAGACCAGAGACATAGCATTCCAACAACAGGGTAACAGCAGCAGCTTTTAGCACAGGCCAAAGAACACATGCATCCAGTCAGGAAAAAATCCGAGACATCACAATAGGCATTTGTGGCCCACGTTCTACTTTACACAAGGCCCCCCAACTCAGCAAACAGATTTTTCTCCCACCACACTACACTGTAAGTTTCAAGCTCCTGGAAAAGAAACCCAAGCACTGCTTTGACTGCATTTCTGGGTTTTAATTAATCTACGATTGTTAATTCTTGTTGCTGAATTTCTCCCTCCCATTTCATGGGTGGGCCCAATTCTGAAGCTGTTTTGTTGGTGTTCCTGGGTTTTGCTGATTTTCTGATTTTGTTCTTACCTGTTGCCGAATTTCTTCCTCCATTTTCACTGGTGAGCCCAACTCTGCGACTTGTTTGACACCTTCGCTGGCGTACCCGCCATACTCCCACAGCACGTAATTCTTGGAGTGAGATCCACCAATGATCGCAGACCAGTGGTTGGCCCGACCTGGGAATCAAGAGGCAGACATCAGTGGTGCTTTTGCAAAAATGCAAGCTCCTAGTCACATGGGGAGAAGACACTCTCTCAGGCTTTCACAGAGAGCACATTGGCCAAGCAATGGCCGTGACTCATCCACATGGATAAAGGTTCTACAATCTGAGGTACAGGATCTCAGGACAAATCCTGAGGGCATTTCACTGACCTTCTCAGACCAAAAAGCTACAACTCTTGTTGCATAGGTCCTGCTTTACCTTGGTCTTAACCATCCAGTAGAAAAGTATGAAGTCGAAATATAAGAAATAAAGCCATGCTGTTAAGTTGAGCTGTGGGGGACTCAGGTCAATAATTTCTGACATTGCCAGTTAAACAGAAGACCCAATGCTATTATGGGCTACTGGACTCTTTTAGAATATTTTGCTGAGTTTACACACCTATAATATTCAATAACGGAACTTAGAAAAAATGGGGTATACCGATGAATGTCCATTTTGTATCTGTGTATTCAAAGAGGTTGGGATAGATATATAGTTGCATTCTGTTAATGAATAGAATGATTTGTTCTAATGGTGTTTGTAAATGGGATCACAAGTCTACATCTTGTACAGCAATTAACCACTAAGAAGAATATATGCAGTGTATTATTTGTTGAAACTGTACTTCCAATTTGATTTGAAACTGTCTCATTGCTATCTGTTTATCAATAAAACTTTGAAAAAAAAAAGAAATGCAAGCTCCTTATGTAAGGGAGAGGAGGAGTAAGTGGACAATGATTCAACCAGCAGCTAGGGGCTATTCTGTCATAAATGCATCATTATTCAATGATAAGGCAAAGTCCCCATTAACAATACATCTGGGAGGCTGGCCAAATAGCTCACCAGATTAAAACACCTGCGAGCAGGCGCAGGGAACAGGGGGTCAATCCCCAGATTCATGGTGCCGGTCTCGTCCCCAGGGCTCTCTGAGACAGTGACTGAGACTGGGTGTAGTGGTGTGTGCCTGTAATCCCAGCACTTAGGAGGCTGTAAACAGGAGGATCACTACAAGTCCGATCTAGTAGTGAGACCCTGAACACCGTGTCGACCCTTCCCTAAAATACAGAAAAAAAAAAAATTAAAAAAAAACAACAACAATAAATCTGGGACATGTGCAGCCTTGTCAGCAGCAGATGCCTGAACAAAACAAGGAGGCAGCCTATGCGTACCTTCTTTCTGGAAGGGTCTTACAGAAGGGGACCACTGAGAGAATTTTAAAAGGCAGATCAGATGTGTAAGGTAGACTTGGAAGGAATGCCATTCCTGCCAGACTCGGAAATACTAAATAACATTGTGGTTCACTGAGTTCTCAGTAGCTCAGCAGAGCTGTGTCACAGGCCATCAAGGGGAGAGTTAGAAGGTGATGCCAGGGGGGTGGAAGTGGTCTGCTGGTGAGTGGCCTTGCTCTTAATGCTTCAGGAATTTGGATGCCATTTGAAAGGATTTGAAAACCACTGAAGGGTCCTGAGCAGGGGAGTGACATGATTGCATTTGAATTTTAGATAAATCCTCCAGGCAGCAGCATGAAGAGTGAGCAAAATTGGAATGGAGAGCTGGGAGGTAAGCAATGGGCAAAAACTAAGGGGTGGATGTGGGAGACAGAATCAGGCAATTTGCAGCACTAAACATGGCTTTACAAAAAAATCATTTACTTATTTATCTGGTACAGGGTCTCACTACGCAGATCAGACTCATAGCGGTCCTCCTACCTATCTCAGCCTCCCAGCACTGGGATTACAGGCATGTGCCACCATGCCTGATTTTGGTGGCCAGAATGCAGTACTGGGGATCGAACTTGAGTCCTTGTGCTTGCTGGGCAGGCACTTAGACTGCTAAGCTATCTCCCCAGCTCCTAAATGTGGCTCTTTTAGCTATTATGTATAGTCCAGTGAGAGAGGCAGGCAGCCTAGACATCCTTTAGGAGTGGGATAGCCAGCTTGGCTATGTGGACATGATCAGTCCACAGTGGTATGGCGCTGACGGATGGGATGGTTGCAGTAGTGGATGTTAAGAGGAAATCAGTGTAAGACCCAGGCCTGAGCAAAGTAGAACTTGACTCGGGGATTTTGTCAAAGTCAACACCAGCATCATACTGGATTTGTTTTACATACAGTGAATATAAACTTATCCATAGTTCTCGGTGAATGAGTACATACAGTTCACCATAGCATGTACTCCATTTTCAGCCATTCTTTAGTTTTACAGAATCTCAAGTTAAAGAACATTTTCAGGCACAGCCAAGGGGAAAGTTTGAATTGGGCGGACCCAAGTGACAGTTTTGGTTCTTCCACCTGGGGCCTAGTGTGGATGGAATGCCTCCCTCCATCTCTCTGTCTGCAGAACGGACTCCAAGTGGGGCTTGGCCCTGCGCATAGAGCTGCCACTGCTACCCCTGGGCCTTCGGGGCAGGCTGCACTCTCCCGGCCTACTGAGCACAGCACGTCCCCGCACAGGCAGACCACGTGTGTGTCTGCCCGACTGCTCGCTCATTATTTCCCGCATATCAGAGGACGCACACACCACATCTATGTCTCAGGCCCTAAAGATAGCTGGACATGCTGCCCGCTACTTCTCTAGCCCATGTCCTGGGTGGTAGGATGTCTTAGCTGTGAACCCAAGCTGAGAGCGTACTTGTGCAGGGCGAAGGGTGGTAGCTTGTTGTGGCCTCTGGTCATGATGTGAACACAAGGCGACTAGCTGTGGCAGCCCCTGTGCCATGTGCTGTTCTGCTGAAGTAGCTCCTTATTCCAGGCTGTCGTACAGCAATTCTGAGCTTCCGTGGCTCAGCACGTGCCATTCCCATGATGCTTTCCTCTAGCCTGGGCTGGCCCGCTTTCCATTCTCCATGATCTATCTACTCATGAGATTCCCAGGGCTGGCCACGCTTGTGTCTCCTGTCTCCCTGCTGCCTGGGTCGCATTGCCCATCCCTGTCACAGTCTGTTGTTCCCCTGGACTGGGGTGTCTGTCTTCTGCGCTCTACCTGATACACCGTGGACACTCAGTACATGTTTCCAGAAGCTTCTCCAGGCCGCCAGTTGGGAAGGTGGCGGCACACGTGCCTGCAGCATTGAACTCAAGATGAGATTAAATTTAAGATTCAGTTCAGTGGAGTTCCTGACATCTGCTAAGTTAAAGAACCCAGCTATCTTCTCTGCTGTTAAAAAATAAAAGGCAGTAAAGCATGTGCCTAGCATCTGTGAGACCCTGGGTTCTACCGCCAGTACCTCAAAACCAAACTGAATAAAAACAAACAAAAGACAACATGGTAAAAGAAAGAAACTGTTCTTAGCACAGCAGGAATTCAAGTCCTAACATTGCCACTTATTAACTGTATAAATTTGGTCAAATTCAATTACTTTTTTTTCTCTGAGTTTCAGCTCTCTCCTTTGTCATTCAGTGATGATAATGCCAAGCTTCTAGGTCTATTATGAGAATTAAATTAAATTATTTTTAAAATGAGATAACGTATGTGAAATCACTACCGGCACAAAGTAGGCACTCAATAACTTCGGCTCTTTCTTTTCATGACTGTTGGGGGGGGGGTGCTGCAGAAATGAGCAAACCATGAAACCTGATCTTAGTTCAGTATCAGCGGTAAGAATATGTATAGTATGGGCCACAAGAAGAGACAAGCACAGGCACGGGGGGCTTTGAGGGGAACGCAGTGGGTGTTCCTGGTTTCCTCATTCAAGTTCCGTCAGCTATGTGCCAAGGGCAGTAGCAGGCCATAGACAGTGACAGGAGTGGGACATGGCACCTGCCCCGAAGGGACTCACAGTCTGGGGGTGAAGGAAACAGATGGAGAAGCAGATTAATGACGATGCAGCCTATCAGGGATGTAACAGAACAAGAATGCAGGGCACAGGGGTGGCAGAGCTAACTCCAAGTTCTCTAAGTCCAAGGAACCAAAGTCCAAGGCACGTGTACATGGAAGTGGGCACACGAGTAGGAGCTGTCTTCAAGGTTCTTACGCTGCATACAATCTCATCATCCCAGCTCGGCCTTCCAGGCCAACACAGTGGTTAGTTTCCTGCAACGACGTCCCAAAGAACATATTAAGTCAAACTTCTATGCATTTAAGGGCATCAGACAAAAAACCTGGTAGGTAAGAAGCACTTTACGAGGGGGAGCATAGGTCTAATCTTCCCTAGAGGGGACAAAGTAGGGATAAGTGGAAAAATAACTGTAACTCTGGGATAGGTGTGGAAGACAGGCGAGTGGCAGCCCCTTAGGAGCACAGTGCTTCTGGTGGGAGGAGGCAGGGTGATATGCGGCAGGAAGGCTTGGTTCCATGCCCCCACTGGTGCCCACGAATCAGTGCTGCTACCTAGAACCAGGGCTTCAGCTCCCTGCTCCTAACACAGGGCTGGGGTTTGAATCCAGAACCTCTTGCACGCTATGCAGAAATGCTCCCAGCTACAGATTCAGCACCACATTCTTCTTAAAAAACAGGGAGAACAGTAACAAGATAGAGCTACTTACTGCAGCTGAGAAAATTTAATTGCACTGATTTTTGGAAAGGACTGTGGAAAGCAAAAAAACTGTACAAAACAAAGGACTCAGTGGTATTTTAGGTATAAGGCACTGCAGGAATTCCACATGACAAATTCAAAAGAGAGTGGAGGAGCAAGGACAGGAAGGAGGGCTCCCCAGGACAGAGAGAGAGAAAGAGAAGGGAGGACAGCAGGCCAGGTGGGGAGACTGGCAGGAGAAGGGATTTCTTTAGTGACACAGATAAGATGATCAAGCACCTCTTTTTTATTTTTAACATTTTTATTTATTTGTTACTGGGTCTCACTATGCAGCTCAGACTTGTAGTGATCCTCCTGTTTCAGACTCCCTAGCACTAGGATTACAGACGTGCACTACCACGCCCAGTTTCAGTGGCTGGCTCGGCGCAGGGTCCTTACACTTGCCAGGCAGGCACCTAGACTGCCGAGCTATCTCCCCAGCCCTCAAGCACCTCTCAGGATGAATCTTCCTGTATGTGATCCTCATTACAACCTTCATGTTCTAGATGAGGAAACTGAGACCTGGAGACTTTAAAGAACCTGCTCAAGCTCAAAGAACTGGGGAGGGACTAAGCCGATGCTGCAAACTCAGTTCTGGCTAACTCTAGCACACTCGCTCCTCTCCCCAAACCCTACTGTGTGGTCAGGAAATGAAAGAGATCATGAGGTAGAACAGAGAGAAGACAGGGAATCAGATGAAAAAGAAAGTCAGGACCAGTTGTGGAGAGGCCGAGTGCCCCTTGTGGACAGTGGCACTGGGCCAGGAGGAAGCAAGTTTGGGGAATCCTGGGCATAATGGTTAGCTACGTACTGAGCCTTTGCCATGTGCCAGGCACTGTGCCAGGGAAGTGAACTTTATTATTAGACATTCAGAAAGAAAACTCTCTTGACACAGATGCTGTTGTGATTCCCGTTTTTGGAGGAGGAAACTTGAATTTAGGGAGGTTAAGTGGGTTAAGCCAAAGTTACAGAGGCAGGTGAGTGAAGATGCTGGGATTTAAAGTCACATCTGTGACACAGGAGCCAGCTACTATCCACCACTGTTTACCATATATCTGGTAGGAAACACCTGGAAGTAAGGAGAGGATCCAAAGGAAAGCAAAGCCAATGTTCAACATCCATTGCATCTAGTACAGAGGTTCTAGGGGTAGCAGCAGAGGAAGTGGGGACAATGGCTTGGGAATATGAACCAATGAGATAGAAGATGGGGCAGATCTTGGGAGGTAATTTGGTGAAGTAGTTAAAATTCTTGTTTCTGGGAGCAGACCAACCTGTATTCTAGCCTCAGTCCTGAAACATCGTAGGCAAAACGAGTCATGTAACCTCAGCCTCAGTTTATGCATCTGAAAGGTAGAGTGATATGACCAGAAGTCCAGCTGTTCTGAGGCTGAAGTTCAGGAAGTAAGCCTAGTGGCTGGCACATAAAATGGATCAATAAACATTAGCTAATAAAATTAAATCTGAACAGGGCAGGATACACACAGACCAGTTTCTAGAAGGCATGGTAATCAATAAGAGTTTGATTGGGTGACTGGGTGCAGTTTGACTTAGAATGAGTGGGTAGAGTTGACAGGAACGTCAGGTAAAAGGACCCGAATCTGGAGGAAGTGGAGGGAGTCATCTAGATGGGACTCAGTCATCTAGACCCTGCAGGATGAGGTAAGCAGAGCCCACCGAGTCGGAAGGAAAGAAGGAAGGAAGGAAGGAAGGAAGGAAGGAAGGAAGGAAGGAAGGAAGGAAGGTAGGTAGGTAGGTTGGTTTTCACTGGGTCCCACTATTCCATAGAACATAATGGGAGAGAGAGAAGGAAGACCTAGGTAGTAGGAGGCTAGTGAAAAAGGGGGCATCCAAAAGGATAATCAGGGAGGTACCTGCTGGGGTCCCTCATGAAATACTGGGGCCTCAGCCTTAGAGGCAGAGGCAGGAAGCCATGGCTGTTGCCAACTCCTTCATCCTCTTTGGCTTCACATGCCCCTCGCTCACCCCTCCCCATATCCAGGTCTAGACTTTTGCTCCCAGTATCTTGGGAGGGGCTCCCAAGGGACAAAGGCAGGCAGAAACCTGCGGGAAAGAAAGGACTGGACATGAGAGTTCCAGACGCTGATGGCCAACCAGCTCCATTCATTTAAAAAGCCTCTCTAAGGAGATACCTTAAGCCTCACTTGCAAACACTGTCTGTGACATCTTTTCTGTTGTCATCATTAGTGATGAATTACCAGCATTCGCAGGGATCTTTCAAAGGTCGGCGCTCATCAGAGAAGAGCCACATCAACATTTTGTCTGATGTTACAGAAGGCACTGTGCATGGAGGTGGATTCCCCAAACTGACCCAGGCATGGCAAGTGTGATTGTCACTCTGATGTGTCAGCTTGAATGGGATCTGCTGGGGAGGCCCGGCATTTCATCAAACATTACTCTGGGCCTGTCTGTGAGGGTGACCTGGACAAAACTAACACTTGAGGTGGGAGAGGGAGTAAAACAGATTGCTGTCCCGAGGTGAATGGGCTTCAACTGGTCAGTTCAAAATCTTTTTGTTGTACTGGGAATTGAACTCAGGACCCCACACTTGCCCAGCAGGTGTTATGCTGCTGAGCTACCTCCTCACCCCATCGGTTGCAAAGTCTTAATAGAACACAGACTGTCTCTTCCTGGAGTAAAAACAAGTTCCTACTGCCTAATTGCCTTCAAGCCAGGATACTAGTCTCCCCACCCTGCCCTTGGACCCAAGAGGAAACTGGCTCTTCCTGAGGCATCAGCCTCCTGGCCTTCAGACTGGAAATATGTGGTGCACCTTCTTGCTTACCAGGCCTTCATACCAAGACTGGAATTGTACCATGGGCTTTCCGTGGTCTCCAGCTTGGTGACTGCATATTTGGGACTTCCTCAGCCTATCTCAGTCCTAAAATCATTTCTCATCCATTTCCTTAATTCATAGTGCATCACACAAAAATGTCCTTCAGCTTCAGTGACTGGACAGTTGCAACTCTTTCTATAATCCAACCTCTGTCTCACCCATAGCACTCTCAGAAAATCCTTGTTTTGGGCCTTAGTTGGGCAGGCCCTCATGGAATTTGCTGTAGAGGCTATATCAAATAGTGTTCCTCCAACTTCTAGGTTTATTCTACCTTATTGTTTTATATCTTATTAGATGATCTTGTCACTTAAATTTTCTGAAAAGACCAAGGTTAACCCGTTCACAGACTCATCCATGTACCACATGGCCAGTAGTCAACAGAAAATGCATAGACTTGCCAGTTCTACCCATAATGTTGTCTTGGATATCGCTTTTCTGTTGGCCTTGTTATTCTCACCCTAGGTACAGGCTCTCGGTTTGCCTGAGTCCTGATGCTTTGGGTGTGGCTATAGAACTTGCCTCCTGTGGGTTCGCCCCTGAGTGTGTCCCAGGACACACAGTTTGTACTAGCTGTGCAGTTCCTCACACTCATGGCTGCTTCAGGAGCCCACGCTGACCAAGTCATTGTGTTTTTCAGGATCCTGGTCCAAGGTGGCAAAACTCCTGTAGGAGGAGGTCTGTCTATTAAGCCAGAAATGCCTCAATTTTCTACTTTTCTGATTTCTTCATTCAGTTATCATTAGTTTTCTTCTCTAGGCTTTCAAGAGAAGTGTCACCTTTCTACTCCTTGGAAAACTTTGCACTTTCAGAAACTAATTACATTTTTTTCCCTTATCCTGAGGGCTTTAAGATGGAGACACTATTCTATCCTATTAATTCATTCAATGGCCATTTACTACATGCTAAGCTAGGGATCATTAAGCTACACCTGCCTGTTTTTATATTTTATATGTTGTCTATGTTTTTTTTTATGGGCACTTTTGTGCTGCAATGTCAAAGTCAAGTAGTTACAACAGAGGATATTTCCCTCAAAAACCCTAAAATATTTACTATGTGGCCCTTCATATAAAAAAGTTCACCAAAAGTTATACCACCTCTGACCTGAGCTTGCCTTGCTCCCTGTCCTTGAGATGTCATCTGGAGGATGAAGTGAAGGGCACGAAAAACACTCTAACAGGCAACTGCTGCATGTGCATGTGACACTGCTCTGACAATGGCACACACAGAATTTTAAAGCCCAATGAAAGGGAACCAGGGAAGGCTTCCTGGAGGCGATGGCAGTGGAGATGAAATTTGAAGAATAAGTAAGAGTAGGCAAGGTAGACAAGGAGTTCAGTAAAGGTTACTTCAGCATTTATGTTGTAGAAGTAAAGCTAGATACAAAAGCAGAGGCATAAAAAAACAAAAGTCACAGTGTGTGTGTGTGTGTGTGTGTGTGTATGTTTGTAAAGGATAAATGATCTGCAATGAGACCAGAAATCCATGCAGACCACGAAAAGATACGAATGTATTGACCAGAAGTCTTTGATTTTGCCCAGAAGACAAGATGAAGTAGAGAAAAGATTAAGACAATCTCATCTAGAGATAATCTCCAAGTCTATGTATGCTCGCTCAACTTCTGCTTCTGAGTCTCAAAGGAATAAATGGCACTGGACTAGCTTTCTGAACACAAGTGCTATAAAACTGGATCCCAGACAGCAAAGGACTGTGATCCTGCAAAGAAAGAGAAATACAAGAGAAGTCTTCGTGTGTGCCCTGGATTTCCTTGGGGACACTTTCTGGTTTATAGGGCAGGGAAGTAGAACAGAGTATGGTAGCCAGGCCAGGACTGAGGAGGCAAAGACAGGACTTTGGGGCTGCTGGACAGCTAGGATATGAGTTAGAGTCCCAGAAAAGATGGAGCTACACGTAAAAGGATCTTCAGAAATATACATAGGAATCCTCTCCAGTGTATGATCAAAAACTAAGCTGCATGTGTGTAGAGTGAGATTCCACTAGGGCTGCCGGCGAGCAGCTTTGGGGGAGCTGAGAGCTGAGGGGAGGTCACAGGGGTCGCACAATGCCAGCAATATACGGCTTCTCGCCATTTATATTACAGAAGCTTTGATCACTGCTTTGATGATGGCTTTCAATTATGAGCCTCGTAAAGTCACAGCTTAGTAGTAAAACTACGTCAGCACCAAAGTAAGGGATTCTCTAAACTTACCCTAACACAGCTTAGAAGACCTTGAAAGTGAAACAAAGCAGAACCGTGAGTAAATTAACCATCTGCTAATCAATACTCTAAGCTCTTTAAGAGAAGACAAAAAGTCCACACAGATGCTTGGTAATGATGTCTTTACAACGCTCATCATGCAATTAATATTACTAGGCACGTGCAGAAGAAAATGTGAACCAAAATAGTAGAAAGATAGTCAACAGAAAGAGTCCCGAGGTGATGAATGTACTGGGATTGATGCGCAAGGATTATAAAACAGCTATTATCAATATGCTGAAGGAGTTAAAGAAAAGATGGACGTAATAAATGAACAGATGGTGAATCTTGGCAGACAAATAGAAGCTATTTTGAAAAGCAAATGTAAAGCCTAAAAATGAAAAACGTAACTATATTTGGACAAAGCAAAAGAAAAGATCAGTAAACTGAAAGATACATTGACATAAATAATTCAAAGTGAAATACAGAGGGGGAAGAAGTGTAAAGAAAACCTGAGCTAGAGTTTTAACCCATGGAATAAATAAAGGTGGTTTAAACAGAGTACTACTAGAAGATAGGCTAGATTAGAAAAATATTTGAATAACTAATGCTTGAAATTCCCCTGGCTTAATAAAAATTATTAACCAAAAGAACCAAGAAACTTATCAAATCTCAAATTGGGTAAAAGAAAAAAAAAGCAACTAAAAAAATAAAATAAACAAAAGAGAAAGTGATACCAAAAGACACCATTATCTAACAGTAAGAGATAGACAGAAAAATCTTAAAAGCAACTAGAAAAGATATTACATTTAGAAGAACCAGGGAAAGTATGACTACTTGACTCAAAAACCATGCAAATCAGAAGACAATGAAACAACACCCTCTACAGTTTTAAAAGAAATAAGATCTGTCAACCTAGAATTCTATTATCATGCAACACTATTATTCAACAATATGGACAAAATAAAACATTTTTTTGATAAATGAAAGCTGAGTGAATTTATGACTAGTACATCTGTGGTATATGAAATATTAAAGGAAGTTCCCTTCCAGGCTGAAGGGAAATGAAAACAGATGGCAATTCATATCTACATGCAGAAATGAAGAGTGCTGGAAATGGTAAATATATGGGTACTTTGTGCCTTTCATTTCTTTTCCACTGAAGAGTTTTTCCTTTTAAGCAATGAGGTTCACATTTTCTTGTTTTGGGTGAGAAACACTTCCATCCATAGTCCTATCTTACAACAGCTTGCCTTCTGTCTGCTTGCACCTCCTGCCCCTCTAGGCAAGTCAACCTCAGCTCTTGAGTTCTTCCCCTGACAGGCTGACCCCCTGCTCCCACCTGAGCTCATTTCCTCTATCGAGTGTTTAATACTTCGACTTTCACTCCCTTCGAGTCCCACAGCTAAATCATTGCTAGGGGCAGTAATGAGAGGAAAATTACTATGCTTCTTTATTTCTCATTTTAAAATATAAGCATACTTCAAATTTGGTAATAGTCACTCTTTTTAATGTATACTTTAGCAAGTCCTGACAGACTTGCAATCAGGTAGCCACTACCATAATCAAGACACAGATTATTTCTATTTCTTCCCCAAATTCCACGGGACCTTGTGTGATCAATCCCCTTCCACCACCTCTCAGCCAGTTTAGAGCCTATGTTTCATCCTCTCCCCAGTTTTGCCTTTTCTGTAATATCACATAAATGGGCTCAAACACAGCAGTTTAAGTCTGACTTTAACTCAGCACAGAGCATCTGAGATTCATCCAGGTTGCACATATGAGTTCGTCTTTGTAATTTTTCTTACAAAAGTTTTGAAAGGAAAAGGAGAACTGTGGCTGAAGGCCAGGATCGCACTCCTGTCTCTCCCATGTATGAACTGTGTAACCTTGTACTAGCCACTTAAATTCCCCAAGATTCAGTTTTCTTGTCTGTGAAATGTGAATGATGATGGTACCTATCTTCTTGGGTTGTTATAGGGCAAGGCTGGCAAACCTACAGCATACAGATCTGTGTGCCATATACATGGTTATTTTTTAAATTACTATTTTACTTCTCCAGGGATTGCAAGGAATAGGAGAAAAGAAGGATCTATAAGATGTACCCATTTGGGTAGAAAAAGGTCCCAGAAGATTTTCCAAGTGGTTTGGTCAGCTTACTTGGGGTTCAGACAGTAGTATGCATTAAGGGGTACAGAAGGCCCCTGAATGGGTAGGAGAAGGGCAGCTGGATGAGTCAGGCATGAAGACCTGACAAGGGTCTTGTCAATAAGCTGGAGCCCTGGGATAAGTTGGGGGCCATGGTTCAGGGTCTGGCTCTAGAGCAGGATGGAAACTGACAAGAAGCTGAAAAGGAATCAAGGGAGAACACAGTAGCTTTGTCTGGAGAGCTGGGGTCAAAAACATGCACACTTCCTGAGAAAGGGATGATGCAGGAGACCAGAGATGATCTCCAAGGAATCCAGGTCAGAAGGGGGCCTGGAGGCTCTTTAGAAGAATGGCCTGTCTTTGTGCTGGGAAATGGGAAATAATAATTAACATTAGACTTTATGGTATGCTTTATATGTTCCTTGAAACAAGCCCATTCCAAGGACTAGGAAATTAAGGTACAGAAAGATAAAATGATTGGCCCCAGGCCACCCAGCATGGGAGGAGCAGAGTCAAAATCTGGACCCAGGTATACTCACCATAGAGCAGAAGTATCACTTGCAGAGAAGATGGAAATGTTCCATCCTCCACTGACTGATGCAGTGTACCCCTGGCCAGCAGCGATTCCTGAGCTCTTACAGTATGGCCAGTGGGACTAGGGTCTAAAGTTTATCTCATTCAACTTGAATCAACTGTAAGTTTAGATAACCATGCATATCTCGCAGCCATCATCTTGGGCAGCATAGCTTTAGAGTTTAGGATAGGTTTGAGTAGGTGAGGTACAAGACCAACTGTGTAGGTAGCTGCCTTTCAGAAGAGGGGCTGGAATAGCTAGACACTACAGGGACAGGGTCTCTCTCCAGTGACAATAACATGTGGCAGGCAGACAGTTTGAGGAGACAACTTGAAGAAGACTTGACTTGCAGTGGTTCTATTTTGTGTCCTCCATCACATACCCTCTTCTCCACCTTGGATTTTAGCCATGCAATGGCAGGTGGCTGTGAGAAGACACACTGTTGGTGTGGTAGATTGCCAACTGGTGGTCGCCTTGTAACACCCAGCTGAACCAAACTATGGTGGTGCTGGGTGTGGGAAGCCCACCTGGGGACTGTTGCCAGCAGCATAAGAGGAAGAACTGGAGATGCAGCTGAGAGGCTGCTAGGGAAGCTGTTTGGAGAAGCTGCTGGAGCTGTTGGAAGCTGCTGGTTCTCTTGAGCTGTTCTGCTGGAGGACCTTGTCAGGCTGGCTTAATTGGTGAATTTAGTTGTTCTTGTCAGAGGAGGCATTTGGGACCTCATCACTGAGGATGGCTGCAGTTCACAGGGGAGTTCATCTAAGCATCATTTCCTGGCTCTGGAGGGGAAGATGGTATGCTGTTCAGCTTTCTGGAGAAGCTCATCACATTGGCTTTTCTTGGCTATCCTCATCTTCAGAGGATCTTGGGACCTCACTGATGCTGAGGATAGCTGTGGTACTTTTGGGGGGACATCTGGTATATCTTACCTTGAGTGCTGCTTCATGGCTCCAGTTCAGATCCCTCAGCCTGGTAGCACAGATCCTTCATCCTGCTGGCACAGACTTCTACCAGTAATCTTTGAACTTTCCCAATGCAGATCTGTGAAACAGGCCTGTGTAAGACATTGTCATGGGCTCTAGGCCTCCAGCTGGACTCACTGGAGGCACTGTTATGGGCTCCAGGTCTTCAGCTGGACTCAGGAAGGACACTATTCTGGGATCCAGACCTTCAGCTGGATTGGTCTGAAGCCAGAATGGTCTTTAGTGTGTAGACAGATTTCTTGCACTTTGTGTGATTCTTTGGATGGTTCATTATAATCTTGTAAAATATGTCCTGTATTGTATTGTTCCCCTTGCAAAACCCCAAACCATACAGTTGGTAAGTGTGTACCTCAGGTGTACCGTGCTATCTCCTGCTCACCAGCTCATGTTTCTGTGGGAATCTCCAAATGTCCATATGGACAGGAAGTAAGTAACTGGGAATGTGGGTAATTTAGTGCTCCTGTAGGCAGCTCTGGGCCTTCTGGGGGTGATGATGCCAGTAGACAGTTCTGCATGTCAATTAGAAATACACTAATGACAGGGCCCTCACTCCTAGGATAGCCCTTCTTATCCCCTGACTCTCTCTGCCTACTCCTTTACCCTTGCTTCCTCTACTTTCTTGTTATACCACCTCTAGATCTGAAGTTCTACTTTTAGGGAATCCAAATTGAGACACTGCTCATCCACCTAAGATCATGTATCCAGATGCAAGGTGCTGGGACAAAATACCCAACACCCAAAATGAAGGAAGGAAAGGATTATGTAGCTCACATTTAGTGGAGGTTTCAGTCCATTCTTGGCTGGCTCCAAGGCAGAGTGGCACATGGCAGGGGGCAGCAGTTCATGGTGATAAACAGCAAAGAGCAACGGAAGGAGCAGTGGCTGTGGTAGCTAGCCAGCCTCTCCCTTCCCTACATTTTATTTAGGCTATCTGCCCCAGGATGGGGTGGCAGTCACACCCGTAATCCTAGCATTGGATCATGAATTAACCACAAACTCTAACAGCCACCTCATGACTGCATGAGGCCTTGGGGGACAACTAGACACAAAGCACAACACAAGGACATATAAAATAATCATGAAGATTAGACCAGAGGCAGCGGGGCTGCTCTTCTAGTTTCTGTTGTAGCGTACAGGTGATCTGTCACCATTCTTCCACCTAAAGGTAGCTATGTTGTCTTGTCATGGTCATGGTCACGATCATCATTGTTGCCATCATTATCAGTGTCATTATTATCCCATGTTATCTGCACCATGCTCTTCCCAGGCATTATCTACTACCCTCCCATTCTCACAGTGGCCCTGAGAGTTACCAGACCCACGTCACAGAGCAGGGAACTGCGTTGCTAGGAGGCGGCAGGGCTGAGACTTGCCATCCTCAACCAAACTTAAGGCCGTGATCCTTCTACTCCACCAAGGATCCACAGTTTTAACCGTGTTATGAGGTCATTCTGATGTCACACATGGCTTCCACTAGCATTAGCTCTTGGGGTGCAGACAATAGGAGGTGAAATAAGCCAGTGCCTGTCCCTGCTTGATCACCCTGGGATACTGGCTCTTGGTGTTTGTAAATTTTAGCTTTATTTGGACTCAGTCTTCTAGGCCCAATTTTTTTTTCTAAATTTCAGACTCTTGATTTATATCTCTAAAGCCTACTCAGTCACTTGATTTTCAGTACAGTGACAAAGAATTCAATTTCAAAGCACATCCAAACTCTCCTCCCCACCACTACTGTAGAGGCTGGTTGGGGGTTCATGTATTAACAAGGCACGCTGGGATTATCTCTCAGGAGAGGGGAACTTTATTTCAAATTGTCCCCTCAGCTGACTTTTCCACATAGACCCTGTTATGCGTGGAAGAGAGGCTGTATTCCTGGACAGCTTCCAGATGTTTAATTCACCATCAACACCTGAGTTTAAGTTTAAAGCCCCAGAAAAGAAACATAGCACTTCAGATGATAAATTCTAGGAATGTTTATCTAATTTTAAAAACCTAGGCACTTGTATTTAAAAGCTTGGCAAGAGTAGTAAATAACTTTGCTTTGCTTCTCGGAGTGTAACAGGAAGAACGGGGTTCCCCCATACTAGTAGTACATTCCTCAGGTTTCATTCTTAGCTCTGTCAGCAAGCCTTGTAATAAGATGCTGTTCTTCTGTGTTTAAAAGTTTTTGTAAGCAGAAGAGTGGGAGAAGGAGGAATTATCAATACCTACTTGTGCCAGGTGTGCTTATGTATTGATTTACTTCTCAATCTCATTTCATTGAAGAGGAAAGAGCTTCACTGTGGCTTGCCAGTGGACACATTGCCAGTGAGTGGTTGTTATGGTTTGTGTCTAGTTGTTCCTCCAAAGCCTCATGCAGTCATTGGGGCAGGCTTTTAGAATCTAATTAATTCATGATCCAATGCTGGGATTATGGTTGTGGATCCTACGCTGCCCTTGGATGGATAGCCTGAATACAATATAGGGAAGGGAGAGAGGCTTGGTAGCTGCCACAGCTGAGGCTCCTCCCTTTGCTCTTTGCTGCTTTCGGCAGCCATGAATGACTGCCCTCTGCCATGTGCCATGTGCCACTCTGCCTTGGAGCCAGCTGAGTATGGACTGAAACCTCCACTAACTGTGAGCTAAGTAAACCTTTTCTTATTTCATTTTGGGTGTCAGGTATTCTGTCCAAGCAACGAGAGAAAAGTAACTGAGACAGAGGTTAAACTGGCATTTGGCTCATGGCTGTTTGTCTTCAGGAGTGCTTTTCATTTTGTCATTGAGAGAGTGGGAGGCTCTGGGGACACTTTATTAAGACAATAATAGAAGCATAATCTACTTAACGAAGTTGCTCTTTGTTGGACAAAAGAGGAATTGGAATGAGATTTTTTTTTAAAAAAAAAATGCATTCCAAAATTGAAGGTAAAATGAAGACAGATACCCAATCTCATTCATGAAAACACCAGTAATATATCCAGGTATTAAGAAAAATTATTCCGTATAACCACCATGCAGGATTATTCTAGAAATATAAGGGTGGTTTAAATAACACTCCAAATTTAGTTTATCACATTGGCAGAAAAAAAAATCATATTAATATATAGGTATAGAAGAAGCATTTGATTATGTTGAACAGCCAGCTATGTTAAAAAATAAACTCCACAAATTAAAAACAGAAGGGAACTTTCTTTATCCAGAATAAAAATGCCTACCAAAAGGCTATAGCAAAAATCATATTTGATGATGACTGTCATAAGTTCTTTCTGTAAGATTTGAGACAAGACAAGGAAATCTGGTATCATAACTTCTATTTGATATTATTGCACTAGAGCAGTGGTGGAAACTCTGTGGGACATGTATCATTTATTTTTATTTTAAAACAAAAGATGCTAATGACTGAGTTAATTTTTCTACACTTTAAACCTCAGTACTTAGGTTTAATTGCAGTGTTGGCTCTTCACCATAAATAAGTACGCTTTGGGTTGCAGTCTGGGCAGTCACTTCACAAAGGCTTGTTGCCATCGCTGCACTATGGGTTCCTATAAGTGCAATAAAGCAAGCTAGAGGAAGAGCAGGCTTAAGGATTAGCCAAGCCTTAAACTTGTGTACGAATTCCAAAATAACCCTTTAGAAGACTCAGTAAAATGAAGTTGTCAAATCTCCCCAAATTTGTCCCTAAATTCAACATAGCTTCGAAAGAACAAGTTTTTTAAAGTGAAAAAGGAGGCAATGATTCTAAAATGTACACAGAAAAGCAAAGGATCAATAATAGCCAAAATAGTCTTAAAGAACTGAAAAGTTGGAGAATATGCCCAGATGTCAAGGCCTTCTAACAGGTGTTATAATTAGGCCAGTGTGTTCTTGGAAGATGGTAGATAAACCAATAGAGCAGAATAGAGCATCCAGGACTAAACACACAAATACACAATTACTTGATATGTGACAAAGGTGATATTGTAATTAAGGGGGGGGTAAAATCTGGCTATTTGCAATAAATGGTTCAGTTTTTAAAAAGGACTTTTGATTTCTACTTCACATCATACACAAATTTATTTGTGGATCAATTCAGTATCCAGATATGAATGATAAAATCTGTGAAGCTTTTAGAAAAAAGTGTAGGAGATCTTCACAAATTTGAGATAGATAGAAATTCCTTAAGTGGGATGATACAAAAACACTAATCACGACGGTGGGAAAAGATACTGTGGACTACATTAGAATATCCATCAGAAGATTGGGAGAGTCAATAGGAAAACCAAAGAATGGGACAAGTTTAGAATGCATATAATTGATAAAAGAAAGATGCTTAGCTACATAGCAAACTCCACAAGTTACTAAGAGGTAGATAATGCAATAGAAAAAATGATACAGAAACCTGAACAAGCACTTGAAATTATCCAAGTAGCCAATGATGACGCACAAGGCAAAATCAAAGATCAAAGATGTTCAAATTAAAACCACAATATCATATTAGTATATGTATACCAGGTAGCTCAAACAATTTTTTAAAAAACCAATACCCAATCAACAATATCAAGCACTAGTAACGATATAGATTAATACATCTCCTGCTGTGGAAAACGGTTTAATGGTATTTACTAAATCTGGGACACCTATAACCTAGAAATCCTACATCCAGTAAATAACTATTACAGATTTTACCTAAAATGTCCCTGTAAAAATCTCATGTGTTCAGAGATGGGGCTTTTGAAAGACTTAAAATGTGAGCGCACTACATTTCTCTGTCTATTAATTAACTGATGGATTCATAGCTAAAAGTGTTATGAAGTGGTGGAGTTTAGCTGAAGAAGGTATTCACAGAGCATGTCACCTAGGAGGGTGTATCTGTGTGCCTGGCTGCGCCTGTCTCTGTCACTCTCCCTCCTTTCCTTCCTTTTTTCTTTCCTCCCACCCTTCTTCCTGTGTGCCACAGTTACAACAGCTTTCTCCTGCCATGCTCTTCTATCTTGGAGACTGCCAACCAGGCACCAAGCCTACCTAAACCATGAGTCAAAAATAAGCCTCTTTTTTAAGTGACAAGTGGCTGTATTTTGTCGCAGCAATGGGAAGATCCATAGTATGATAATGAACAGAAGCCCATACGTATACTTACCAGAAGTCATGTACATGAATTTGTACAACAGGATTTATTTATTTATTTATTTATTGCATTTTAGGGAAGGGTCTACAGGATGTTCAGGGTCTCACTACTAGATTGGATTCATAGTGATCCGCCTGTTTATAGCCTCCCAAGAGCTGGGATTACAGGTGCGTGTGACCATGCCCAGTCTCAATTGCTGTCTCAGTGCACTTTGGGAGTGGGGCTGGCGTAGCAGGCCCGGGGGATCGAACCCCGGCCCTTGTGCCTGCTTGCAGGTGCTTTAATCCACTGAGATATTTGGCTTGTTAATAATAGACCAAGTTGGCAAATACCAAATGTGTATCCATGAATCCATATAAAATGGGTGAATGAAATGTGGATTTTTGTATCCATGCAGTAAAACATCACAATTATGAGAAAGAACAAACCCAAATCCTATGCAATTATGTGGATAGATTTCATAAGCTACAGAAACAAACAAAAGAAGCCAGACAAAGCAGGGCACATACTGTGAAATTCCATTTATAAGAAGGGAAAAGGAGTGATGGAAAAAGACAAAAAGGAGTCATTTGGGGTCTGATTTCTGTGCTGGTGACAGGTATGGGTTCACGTGAAGTGAACCTTGAGCAGTATGCTAATGACGTCCTTACTTTTCGGTATGTAAATTATGCTTCAATGAAAAGTTCACTTGAACAAAGGAACAGTGACAGTAGAATCCCCCATGTCCCTCCAGCCTCACTCTGGCCCTCCCCACATTTGAGCTTCATCAAATGGAAACCGAAAGCCTGATTCTCATGTTGCGGGGATGGGGACAGGGAAATGACAGTAATGAGCTATATGCTTGTAGGAGGTGAAGGAGGGAAGCCCAAGGTTACCCCGAATGTTTTAAAGATCAGAGATCAAGTACGTGGGGTTTGGAGTGCCTGCCTGGAAGCATTAGCTAAGAATTGGAGAGCTGGCTTTATTCTCCTGGGATCCAACCTGTCAGGGAGAGGTGGGATTTTCCCCATCTAAATTCAGCACCCACTGGCTGGTCAAAGGCTGCGTGTGATGTGCTGTATGTGGTCTTGGGGACAAGATGGAAACAAGGCATGAACCCTGCACTTATGGCTCTCCTAGTCTATTAGGGGGATTAAAAGGACAGGCACTTACAGCACAGCCTGGAAAGCATCCTGTCAGCAAAGCCACAGAGCAGAAATGAGGAAGGTGCTGCTCTAGACTAAGGACTGGATGAGGCTTTTAGGGCAGTGGGTTCTGTGCTGAGAACCTAAGCCTGGCCAGCAACCAGCCAGAGGAAGAAGCACTACAAGAGCAAGAAGCACCGTGTGTGTGGGCCTGGAGTGCAGCTTGAGCAGGGGGTGCCTGGTAACTGGCAGTAGGTGTGGAGCCGCCCACTCTGTGGAAGGGCTAGAGAACAGGCCCCAACAGACCGGCACCAGCGAGCCTAGTGAGACTTACTAAAGATCTGTAGTTCGATCCAAGATGGAGTAACTACATCCTAGATTTCCCTTTTCTGAATTCTGTGCTTCTGGGCAAATCCCTTCAGCTTTTTCTTTTTTCCTTTTAAAAATTATTTATTTTTAAGAGAATAAAAAATAATAAAAAACATTAGAAGTGATACAGAATTTCACTAACCAAGATGATAGGAATTCAACAGTGGTTGTTATACTGAATATTGTTGGCTTCAAATTGGTTGTTTGTATTAGCAGATATAAGCATGAAAAATTGGTTAAAAAATTAAAAAGAAAAAAAATTAAGCATTAAATATTCCTTTCAATAAACCAATAGAAATCAGCAGTACAATAGTCCCAGCTATCCTTTTATATGTATTTTTCCCTTCCTTTTTTTTTCATTCCCTCATCCCAATTATTCTTTCCCTTGAGCTCTGGTAGCATCATGACTTCATTAGTTTTGCTTTGAATATTACCACCCTCCAACACTTTTTAAAGTACACACAGGGCGGTGACTTGTCTTCTAAAGGCCTATGCGCAGCAGGTGCAGCCAGGCAAGTTGGTTGACTGATGAGCGTCTAAGGCTCGGTAGCTGAGGACAGAATCTCAGACGTGTTATTCAAGAATACAAAAGCTGGCTCAGACCCACACCCACCACCATGTGCTGGCAGCTGAGAATACTGCAAAGGCAATAATCGGGATGGAAAATTTCCTGTTCTGAGTTCTTGAGCCCTGCAGCCCAAGGTGGCAGCTGGTGGCCTATTAGTCCCTGGAGCCCTGGCAAAATGGAAGAGCCCTGTTTATACAATTCTGGGCAGGAGAAACTTACATCCTCTTGATGAAGAGGGATAGTTCATGATTACAGGAATATTTCTTCAGTGATGTTTTTGGACTCTTAGAGATTAAATTGTAAGGGGGCAGCTGGAATTCTTCTGGCTTGATAAGGTCTGGCTTCCTCATTCTCCCATAGAGGGAAATAAAAGACTGCAAAGTTTACTCATTGCATGAATAAATTTCAAGGGGTGCTGTCAAAATTAGGATGAGCCTAGGAGGCTCAACTTAAAGATGAGACAGGAAAGTTTGAGTAGAGATAAGTAGGCACACCAGGAAGGAGAACCCAGGACTGGAAGCCACTGGCATCAGAGAGACACAAGGCATCAGACAGGTCTGCTCTCAGAGGCAGAATTCCAGGGCTTGGAAGGATTGCAAGAAACAAAGGAGGGACCTCAACCCTGAAGGGGAACCTGGGTCCTAGCTGGGTCCCTGTGTGGCAAAGCGCAAAACAAAGGACAAGGCTAGCAGGACAGGAAGCAGTTGCTAAAAACTGCTGGAAACCAAGGAATATATGAAAAGTGAGACTCAGGTAACAGCACTGCAGTCCAAAGCAAGAAATAGGACCTGAAGGGTGGGCTAGAGAGCAGCTAACTATCATGGAACACAATACATCCCTGGCACTCTTCAGGGTCTTTGCATATGTCAGTTCACCCATTCTCACAACAGGAATATTTCCTCCTTTTTATGTATGAGAAATCTGAGACCCAAGGGGTTAAACTGGTCCAGCATTTCACAAGTAGTAGGTTGTGGAAGCAGAATTCAGTCTGACCATACAGTTTGAATTAATTAACCATTGGCTGTGAAGGGCTTGTCAGAATTGGAACAATACTGGGCTGTCAAACTCTTGCAAAATTCTTCTCAGGAAGGAAGGTCATTGCTTCTAGAACTTGGGAGCAGTTACATTTGAATGTGACTCACTTTTGTTTGTTTTGTTTTGTGGTAGTGGGGACTGAACCCAGGGCCTGTTATATTGAGTTCAATCTGCAGCCCTTTTGGTTTGTTATTTTGAGGCAGTCTTGCTAAATTGCCCACCAAGTTTGGGCTTACTAAATTTGGGCTCAACTTTGAAAACCTCCAACTTCAGCCTCCCAGAGGGTTGAGGTTATAGGTGTATGCTATAGTGCCCATCTTTTTTTTTTTTTTTTTTTTGTGCCCATCTTTTTCAATTTAAAATTTTTTCTTGTACAAAGCCCTGCCACATAGCCACAGCTAAAGCCTGCAGAGACTCTAATGTGGGCTCTTTTTTTTCCTTTTACCAGATGGTCAGTGAAAATTTCCAGGGAGACTTGCCGAACATGGTCCCATCGCAGAGGTCAGGGGTCCTATAGCAGGTCTTGGAGTTGGCAAGAGAGGTGGCTCCGCTGGCCATCTAGGGTAGCTAGGCAGTCCCTGCCAGAGGTATAGAACTAGTATAGTGGCAGATTAGTGGGTAGAGGCCCAGAGACCATCAATGCCAGTCCCTCTGGGAACAGGGATGAGGCCACCAGCACATAGCCATAGTGACTATCACATGGTAAGAGGTGATATGGGCCTTACTGACCTTGTTCCTGCAGTAGTTTCTCTGCACAGGGACAATGGAGAGCTTGGCCAGGTAATAGATCCTTGGAGATGTCCTTGAAACATCTAACGCCCAGGTCTACATGGCCACTACAGTCACTGACAATGACAAATGCCTTGAATCTTCAAAAATGCTTTGAATTTTCAAAATCCCAATCTTAAAGGTTGGCCCCAAGAAAATCCAGTGCCATGTCACAGGCCAGCTTGATGACAGGGATCCACTCCTTGTCCTGGGCCTTGTCTTTAAAAGCTCTAAGAGCTCTGTGACCCTCATTTCAAATGCCACCATGGGAGCTTCACAAATGCCACAGAGCCATCCCACTGCAGGGTCCCCAGGCCTTCTGCTGGATCAGCACCTCAGGCTATTTTTTTTTTTTTTTTTTGTATTTTCTTAGAAAAGAAGCAATCTTGCTTTTTCAGAATCCCATTTACCCATGAGTGCTATTTTTGTTAGTTAATTTCCAGACCTCTAAGTCCTAGTTGCTATGATTAAGGCTTCAATCAACAGAAGATTTGGTCTATGACCTTGGTCTGCTAGCTTTTTTATTTCCCCTCCTTTTTTTTTTTTTTCCTGCAAATTTTGTCCCAGTAACCCCAGGATGGAAAACTGTGCTCTCACTTTGGCTGCTGGAATAGCTGGGTGACAACCTGTCAGGCTTTCTGTGCCTCTGGCATAAAAGGTAAAGTGAGTCGTTTTCAAGGTGCTATGAATTCCCAAACTGACACTGCAGCTCCATTAACTTATTTCCATGCTCTTTGACTGAAAACTTATGGCGCTCTGTCAACCAAAATAAACATTTCAAAATGAATTTAAGATGTTATTCTAATCACAATAGCCTAAGTGCCGATGAAGAATAAGACCTGCATAAGTTGGGTTGAAGAAACATTTAATTTTCTTTAATTCCAACCCCAGACCCAAGAACACTTGCAAATTGGGAGGATATTTGGCAGGAATAAAGTGGCTGGCACACAATATGCAGTGACTCCAGTCATGATCATGAATACTCAACTTTATTTGGCATAAACAAGTCTTCAGGGTATATTTTCAACTCATTGTTTGGAAAACTTCAGTGCATAAATGCTCTTAGCTTTAGCAGAGTTTTGTGTGTATGATTATGAGTAGCCTTATTAAGATTTTTAGAACATACATATTCCCCTCGTTTTCTTTAAAATGAAGCCTTTCTGTACTGACATATATTCACCACTAACTCTGTATCAGATCCGAGGCTGGGGCAGGGAGCGCAGTGAAGATCTTCATCAACTGTAATGCATTTCTTTGGAGTCTGCCCTAAAACCTTTATAGAAGACAGGAGAAAAGCAAAGAGGACACAGAGAAAGTATATGTTTTCCCTCGAGGGAGTTTGCCCACCAGTATTTCTAATACATGTAGCACCCTGAAGATGTTAAGTATAATTACAGGCTCCAGGGTGAAATTAACATGAGATATTTTTTCAGGCTTTATAGATGAAGGCAAGTGGGATCCATTTAACTAAGGTAGGTTTTGAGAGGGTTTAGATCGTGTCCCTTGTGACATTTCTTCAACATCATTACAGGGGATGGAGCTGGCCCCAGAGCCTGGGTCATCCACTCATTTTTTTTCCCTCTCTCATCCATCTGATAGTGACACATGACTCTTTTGCTTTGTATTGGCTGAGAAATAGTGATCCCAGCCCTAATCAAGACATAGTTTCTGCCTGTGGGGAAATAATCTGGAGAAGGGGCTGGGGAGATAGCTCAGTAGAATAAGCGCTTACCTGGCAAGTAAGCGCTTCAGGATGCTACATGTATTAGAAATACTGGTGGGCAAACTCCCTCGAGGGAAAACATATACTTTCTCTGTGTCCTCTTTGCTTTTCTCCTGTCTTCTATAAAGGTTTTAGGGCAGAGTCCAAAGAAATGCATTACAGTTGATGAAGATCTTCACTGCGCTCCCTGCCCCAGCCTCGGATCTGATACAGAGTTAGTGGTGAATATATGTCAGTACAGAAAGGCTTCATTTTAAAGAAAACGAGGGGAATATGTATGTTCTAAAAATCCTGAGTTCACTCCCCAGTACCACAAAAACAAACAAACAAACAAATCTGGAGTAGGAAACATGGTAAGTAGTCCTGCCAACTAGGGCCTGTGCTGCGATGCAGGAGTGGAGAGGATGCTGCTGGAATGCAGTGGAGGAAGTAATTTCCCCTTCCGCCTTTGCAACGGAAGGGACGCATGTCTTTCCTACCCACAGGGAAGAGGAAATTGCTCAATGCTTGGGGTTCTCAGAGGAGATCAATTGTTACTATCTTTAGCCACTCTTAGGTTTCTCAAGTGACTGCCACAGACCAGAGATTCTGCCAGGCAGGAAGTGAATGATGGGTAGTGACAGTTCCTGGGAAGGATCCTTCAGGGGTGAAGCCGGATAACTTAATTAAACAAGTAATTACAACGCAGTCTCATTTCATGTGGGTGTGAAGCATAGAGCACAGAAAAAACATAAAACGTACTAACAGACATATAACAAGAGATTGAAAGCATTAATAAAGCCCATCCCATATATACTTCATGTAAAACAATGCCAAATCCTCCCCCACACCCTGACCCAAGAATTGTTCCCCCCAGAGCTAGTAACTGAGTGAAATTGTCCTGATGTTTTGGGTGCATGGCTGGGCCACTTCACAGTTGGTTTAAAAAGCAGTCTTAATCCTTTTTTCAGGATTAATCTTGGATTTTGTAAGCTTTAAGTTATATGGGTAGCCTCAGGAACATAACCCTTGGGAAACCCGCGGCGGCTGTACTAGACAATAAATAGCTAGATGGGCACAGAGGCTGCAAAAGGGCTTTGAGAATCAGCCTCGGCCCAGCGTAGCTCAGCAAGGAGGCTGTCCTTGAGGAAGTGATGATTTAGGCTGAAATAAGAAGGTTGAGAAGGACCTCGCTAGGCAGAGACCAGTAGCTGCTCCAGGACTCTGCTCAACAGCTAGGTGGGCTTTGTTCCCTCAACTGGGCTTTGCCTTTTTCTAATTGGATGTTGCTCAGTCCAGGGCATGGTGTATTTTGAGGCAGATCTCACTTGAGAATTGCTCATCTCTTTTTAGGAGATAGAAGAGAGGGGAGAAAAACCAAAGAAAGCTAATTTGGGTCAGTAGAAATAACAGAATACATAAAGTCCAAACTCCAAATACTTCTCTGAGCTTATTGTTTTAAAATTCTTTTTTAATCTTTTATTTATTTGTTACAGGCTCTCTCTACGCAGTTCAGACTCAGTGATCTCCCTGCCTCAGCCTCCCCTGTGCTGGGATTATAGGTGTGCAGCACCACACCCAGTTTCAGGGTGCTGGGGTGGTAGCTGAACCCAGGTCCTTCCACCACTTGCCAGGCAGGTGCTTAGACTGCTATCTCTCCAGCTCTGCCCTTAGCTTATTTACAAACAAGCCAGTAGCTACTGATGATTTATAATTAATACAGCTGACTAGTTCCCTGTGTTTACCTGGGTGATTATAGAATGTATATTATATTGGTTATTACACTTTTCTGCTGGGAAATAAGTCACTAACACAAATTCTTTTTTTTCCTTACTGGTTAGTCTATA
>NW_004524643.1:7062517-7063496 GCF_000260255.1 Octodon degus | reverse complement strand
CTACAGGATCTACAGGGTCTTACTACACAGATCGGACTCATAGTGTTCCACCTGTGTTCAGCCTTCCAAGAGCTGGAATTACAGGCGTGCACCACCGCATCCAGTCTTAATTGCTATCTCTGCATGCATTGGGAGTGGGCAGCAAGGCATGGCACAGCAGGGATCAAACCCTGGTTGCTGCATCTGCCTAAGCAGGCACTTTAATTTGCTGAGCTATTTGGCCGGCCCTTGTTTGTTTGTTTGTTTTAACAGAATATCTTTTCATTTTAAATTGGAGGTGATAAACCATCTCTGGAATTCAGCCTTCTCACCATTTGGGAAGTGGAAGAAATTCAGAAACCAGAATGATACTTCAGCAAATCCTCACCTGAAGATGGAAGCCAATCAGATAAGTGGACTTATCCCAGTCTGAAATGGAATCAGAGCTAAGTCCTTATTCAAAAGTTGAGAATTTGTGTGGGTGTAACGACAAGACTAGCAATCAGCACATTATTGTCATGGTGTGCACACCACTTGCTGTTTTGTGTGGTATTGAACTAAAAATCATTCCTGTGTTATACAACTTTCAAATAGTAATGCTTAACACTTTGTGAGCTCGTACGATATGTCAAGGCTGCCCTAAGGCCTGTAAGAATATTAACTCTTCTGAGCCTGTAATAACACAATAACATAGAAAATTAGAGCCCAGAAGTCAGGTAGTCTTTCCCAAGGTGCTACAAGGTGGTACACGGTGATTAGCTCTGAACCCAGGTTATCCTCAAAGCAGCTTTGTGAGGTGGTTGCTTTGAGTGTGTGAGTTCTGTAGAGGAGGAGACTGAGGCCGAGAGACGTAAAGTAATTTCTGTAAGGCCATCTAATAAGTATCAGGTTCAAGACTCCTACGTAGATCTGATTTCTGTGACAATATGTGGTGCTCCAGAAATGTGACGTATATACAGTCTTTGAGCAGAGGGTTGGCCGCTCTTTTGCTGCTGTTGAT
>NW_004524643.1:7058229-7060532 GCF_000260255.1 Octodon degus | reverse complement strand
TGTCAGAGATATAGGGCCTGGCACAGACTTTTTTAGACACTCTACTTGTGATTATAAATAGTTGGCTTTTCTTGACATAAACAATTCTTGAGGGTACATTTTTCAATACAGTGTTTGGAAAAGTTAAGTATACAAATGTCACTAGCTTTCACAGAGTTCTGTGTGCAAATTCCTGGGTAACCATATAAAATGCTGCTTAGTGGACTTTGTATATATCCCCTCTTGCCATTTCATAAGCCTTTTTGGTGTTGAGAATGTTTCATGCAAAGGGAAAATTTAGTGTTTATTATTCAAGTCCACATTTCTTGGAATTGCAACACAGGAACTGGCAAATGTGTTTGAAGGAAACAGCAGATGAAAAATGCTCAGGTTGGTGTCAAACTTAAATGTTAATCACATCCATTTTTCTACAGTAACTGGTGGCATTAGAGCTTACATAATAACTGATCCATGACTTGCCAATGAACTCAATCTTTCTACTCCCTGAAATCAGCTCAGAACAGGTGACTCCTTAAGCTACATAAATGAGATGCATTATTTAAGTTATATGAATGGCAAGCACGTTATCAATACATTAACTTACCCCTCTCAAAGGTAATGGGACTCTAACTGCTAGAGAGAAGGAAAGCGATACATTATACAAATACAATTCTGAAGGTCACTCCAATAGAGGCTCAGCTTCTCTGTGAAAGGAGACTCAAGAAGTAGTTTCTTGACTTCCAGGAAGGAGGAAGAGTTAGAGACTCTTATCCTTCTAATTTCCAGGCCCACTTAAGTGCCAATAAAATCACTGGGAGAAAAGGTTTCAGAGGAGTAGTCACATCATTGTGAAAGGCTCAAACAAGACTAAGAAAAAGATGGGCTGGTGAGATAGCTTAGCAGGCTAAGTGACTGCTTAGCACAGGGACTGGGGTTCAATCCCCAGCACCACGTGCTGTGCCTGTCCCGCCCCCAGCTGCACTGAGCTGGCCACCAGGACCAGGGATGGTGGTACACGCCTATAATCCCAGCACTGAGGAGGCTGAGACAGGAGGATCACTCTGAGTCAGAACTGCATAATGAGATCCTATACCAAATACATTTTAAAAAAATGAGAAAAAGTGATTTTGGACTTTTAAAAATATTTGACAGTAGGAGAGAAAAGATGCATTAAGAATGTGGGTGCAGGGTAGGGTGCATGCCAGGGTGTGGAATCAGTCAACCATGAAATGAAACAAGGATCAAAACAGGATTGAGAAAACTACTGCCATCTATTTCTTAAGCATAGAAGAAGCCATTAGCCTGGTTTCAGAAGAGCACCTTGTGGGGAGAAGGGGTGGCAGGAGATGGTGATGATACAGGCAAATTGTGGAGCTAGAGACTGTCAGAAAGTAGGCAGAGGGAGAGAAAAGGAAGCGGCCAAAGAACACACAGAGCATGGAAAAAGAAATGCAGAGAGGCCAAGGACAGCTATGGGGGATGGGCAGTCCGCGAGACAGGAGGTCCTGAAGAGAGGGGAGGGATGGACTCACACACTGCTCTGTATGGGTGGCTCTGACAAGTGTGTACCACCACACTTGGTCTCAGTGGCTGGCTCAGCGCACCTGGGGTCAAGGCCGGCACAGCATGTGGTGCTGGGGATCGAACCCCAGGCCCTATGCTTGCCTAAGCAGGTGCTTAGCCCGCTACAGCTATGGAATGAATGAGCAAGCAACCCAGAACAAAAAGTCAAAGATTAGAAAATAAGATTCACTGAAAGAAAAAATGTCATCATTAATAAAATAGTTGGAGGTCTAAATAAAGCCCAATTTCAGTTCCATTTAAAATGACTTAGACCAGCACACATCATTGAAGATCTTAACTACAAAAGCAAAAAGTACAAGATTCTTCAGGGAAATCTGTGGATTTGAACATGGGGTCATAACAGAATGAGGACCATGTTTTGTATTGGTATGGAAGACCATGTGTAAACTGTTCAGAGTTTCACTAAATAATATGGATTTTGGTTCCAGGTATGTTACTATTCAAATAAAAATACTTTTACAAATTTTCACTTGTAACAAATATACTCATGGGCCAGTGAGATAGCTCATTGAACTACAACACCTGCTTAGGCAAGCTCAGGGGACCAGGGTTTGATCCCTGGCACCATATGCCATGCCAGCCCCACCCTGAGGGCTGTGAGCTGGCCACAGAGTCTGGGTGTAGTGTCACATGCCTATAATCCCAGCGCTGGGGAGGCTGAAAGCAGGAGGATCACCATGAGTCCGAGCTGCATAGAGAGACCCTGCAACAACCAAATATACAAGAAGAAGAAGAAGAAG
>NW_004524643.1:7056956-7058009 GCF_000260255.1 Octodon degus | reverse complement strand
AGAAGAAGAAGAAGAAGAAGAAGAAGAAGAAGAAGAAGAAGAAGAAGAAGAAGAAGAAGAAGAAGAAGAAGAAGAAGAATACAATCACTACTAAATGGACATGCACTGGCTTCCAAGGTACTCCAACAGAACTGAGAAAAGAAGATGCTACTGAAAATAGTAAGAAAGCCTGAATTAGGGAACATGTATTGAAAAGATAGGTAGGAATAACCAAGAGCTATTTGTGAAAGGAGTTAGGGAGGGGGAGAATTGTTAGAATAAAAGTACATTGAAACAGGTAAATTGCACAGTAGATTCAATCAGTGGAAAGTGGAAGTGAGAGGGCTTGAGAAAAATAAGAAAAGGAGCAAAAGCTTTCCATAAAAGTGAGTCAAAGAAGGGCCAGCCAGATAGTGGCTCAGTGGACTAAAGCACCTGCTTTGGCAGAGTGAAGTAGCCAGGGTTCAAGGTCTGGCATGCTGTGCCAGCCCTGCCCCTGGGGTGTGCTGAGATAGCAATTGAGGACTGGGTGTGGTGGTGTGCACTTGTAATCCCAGTGCTTGGGAGGCTGCAAACAGGAGGACTGAGTCAGATCTGTGTAGTGAGACCCTATAGACCCTGTATACCTTGTCCTAAAGTAATTTTAAAAAAAGTGAATCAAAGATACTATGCTAATAAAGTGTAGATATGTATGTAAAGTAGAAATTAAACTATCTGTCTACTGATTGATGGATTGATTGGTGCTGGGGATCAAACCCAGGGCCTCAAGTATACTAGGCAGGTATCTACCTGCTCAACCACCTGGCTATACCCTTGGCATCTATTATTTTAAACTGACAGACAATGGAACTAAAAAGATAAGTGCCAAAGAAAATCTAGAGACAATGAAACAAATTAACTGTAAAAATTGAGAAGCTCTTTCTTCTGGAGGGTTAACAACCTAAGTTTGCAGACCAAACTTGAAGAAAAAGGAGGGCCCCAAGGAAAGCCAACATTTTGGCCCTAGCCTTCCAAGGTCAGTTAAGACTCAGGACATATGAGAACTTGTACTGTAACGTCATGTAACTCAGTAGT
>NW_004524643.1:7001707-7056371 GCF_000260255.1 Octodon degus | reverse complement strand
CTTGTACAACAAATAACAACTAGGAAGACAGTATGCAATGTGTTAATTATTGAAACTGTCCTTCCAATTTGATTTGAAACTGTCTCATTGCCATTTGTCTCTCAATAAAATTACGGAAAAAAATTGAGAAGCTCAATGTAAAAATATCTGAACATATATAAAAGAGGATTAATAAAAGTGCAAAGTTAAATGATATTTAGGAAACAAAATGCAGAAAAGACAAAAATAATTTCTTCTAATCTCTAAAAGTTTAGATAGTTTAAAATTACTAAAAAATGTGGAAAACCCTGAAAAGATCAAAGAGAAGAAAAACCAAGAGAGATTTCAGACAAGGTGGAGTGCAAGGCACAAGTTGTTAACTCAAGCGAATTTGCTAGGTATATGATGATAAAAGCCAGCGTTAATGAGAACAAGATGATATTGTGACTACAGGTTTAAGGAGCATGACAATAAACAGAGGGCAATCATTGTGACAAATCAAAGAGAAATTAATAAGTATACAGTTTTAGAACAAGGTATTAAAACCTCCTTATCAGAATATAAATCAAGAAGAAAATGATAAAGCAATAGGGAGACTTAAAAACCTACTTAAATAGACAACAATCCAGCAGATAGTGGGTATTGCCAAAAATTAAATAGATTATAGGACAGCAGCAACAAACGCCCTACACTTTTCCTGCTTATCCCTGGTGAGATGGTGTGGTAGCAAGTCCCCCTCCCCCGTCCTACTCTCCCCTTCCCCCTCTCCTTCTCCCTCCCCTTCCCCCTCCTCCTTCTTAAAACCTCAGAAGTGGCAGGAAGCACCACCCAAGGAAGTAGCAGAGCCATGGAATGAAGGGGGTAAGCAGAGGCAACCTTGAACTGTGTGCGAGGAGAGGGTGCAGATGAGGTGGGCCTGGAGAAAGAGGTTGACAGAGGAATGGTGAGGGCACCTCTTTTCTTGCCCCTAGTGGTGGGAGGATGGGCTTGTGACGATCATTTGAGGTCTATTTCCCCTCTCTGATATCGCCAGGGGAGGGTCACTTCCTGCCTAACAACGCAAGCCTACAGGGCCAGACCAGTGCAGCCAGAGCAGTATCAAAGCTGTGGAAAGCCCTCCCCAGGGGAAGGGGAGCAAGGGAGACAGGTTCGCTGGGTATGCACTGCTGCATCCTTGCACCCCCAAGCTTGTAGATCTGAGGCCGAGAACCTAAGGAGATCACTTCTTCCTACGCCTGCTTTGCTCTGAGTGTCAGGAGGAATCCCTAGCTGGAGAAGTTACCCAGAGGCCTAAGACTAAGTGTGGGCATCAACAGTAATGAAGCAATGCCTGGGTCTCATCTCCTTCCCTTTGCTGAAACTCTGTCCTTTTCCCAGGTGTGACAGTTACATCACTGGAGAACCCTAAGATATCGCCGCAGGAACCAGATCCCGAAGAGCATGCTGGGTAAAATGAAGAGGGCAAACTGGACACGACTCAGCCTCCCTGCCGCACATGGGCCAGAAACCGAACGTGCCGCACATAGCCTCAAAGACACAGAGAAGTTACTAGTAGTAGGAGGTAAAAACAAGCAGCAAGACAAGAATCAAATATAAGCGCAGTGTTAAAATATTTGCAATGGCTATGGAACCCCTGCCAAAGAGGCAGAAACGGAACCTCACCGGGGGAAACAGCCAACAGCCCCAAATTAACACCCTGCTACTGACATTTTAAAAACATGTTAACAGCATGAAAGTTGAGAAAGATTAGAGAGACTAAAGACGTACAACAAGTAATTGTTGAATTGAATGTTGGACC
Source organism: Octodon degus (assembly GCF_000260255.1). Taxonomy (NCBI): domain Eukaryota; kingdom Metazoa; phylum Chordata; class Mammalia; order Rodentia; family Octodontidae; genus Octodon; species Octodon degus. The sequence continues at coordinate 7,054,594 of NW_004524643.1, read as the reverse complement.
AGAATTTTTAGTGCTTGCTGCACAGTAGCCAACAGCCCCATGCGGCTACTGTGTGATAAAAATGCGGCAAGTTTGAATGCAGGTATCGTGAACATAAACTACACGCTGGATTTCGCACTGAGCAGAGAATGTGAAGTAACACGCAATAATCAATTTTCACTGAATTAAGTGCGGAAATGTAATTTTTATAAGTTGGCCTAAATAAAAGAGCTTGAAATTAATTTCACCTTTGTGCTTTTTGAATATGTGACTAACACATTTCAGTTGTATGCGTGGCTCATGCATGTGGCCTCGATCATGCTGCTCTTGGGCAGGACTGCTGATGAGCATCAGCATTTCGTGAGTGTTAATCTGGAGCGGAATGTAGAGTCCCGCGTCTTAGGAAACACACCGAAGTCCCTAGGAGTTGAGGGGCTGGCCCTTGTCTGCTATTTGTTCTCAAAAGTTCACACACACACCCTACTGTGTATCTACAGCGAGAGACACTCAGAAAAGGTAGGGTAAATGTTTCAAAGAACAGGTGAAGAACCCCAGTGAAAAATAATCAGGAGCTCAGGGTTCAAATCCTACAACCTTTACAGACATGTATGTTATTTCCAAGCAAAAGATCTCAATAAATTCCCCACAAGGGTTGAAGTAAAGAGCACGATACTAAAGAAGGGGTCAGAGACAGGACAAAGTTAAAGGTCACTGCCAGCAGGAAGCAGCAAGGTCTGAGGACACATGAAGTGAAGCAAGATGGTCTGAAGGAGACCAGGATCATGACATCCAAGAGGCTGGAGGCTGAAAGAGAAGAAGAGGAGAGGGAATGCACGACAGGAGCAATTCCTAAATTAAAGGGACAACCAAGGCCTCATACTGAGAGCATGCACAAGGCAGGAACAGCGGAGGTACCTTGGGACCCTAAGGTCAAATGAAGTAAACCAGACACACAGCTTAAATATTGCATGACTTCTCTTATCTGAGAAACACAAGGTGCAAATAAAGAGCAAGATAAAAGACAGATAGTTCTCAAGTCAGAAAGGCATCAAGAGGGGAGGGAAGGGAAAGAGGAAAGGAAAGAGGGATGGAAAATGAAGACTGTTGTGTATGCGGAAAGACTCCCCCCAAAGAACGGAAACATTGTATACTGCAACATGGATTAATAAAATGAAACAAAAAGGACAATATAAATCCATGCCCAGTCACATTAACACTAAATCTAAGAATATCAAAGAGTCAGAAATTTTTAAACAAAGGAGAAAGGAAGGAAAATTGAAAAACAGGGAGAAAGATTAGATTCCATGGAAAGAAACAAAAGTCAAACTGACATTGGACTTCCGAGCAGCTGGATACAAGACTACAATGCTTTATAATGTAAAAGAAAAGGCTTTCGAAGACCCATGTTTCTCTATATGTCACCTAAATGTGAGAAAACACTAAACATATTCTCAGGCATAAAACCTTATTAGGGGGGCTAGCAAGATAGTGCAGCAGTCTAAGCACCTGCCAGGTGACAGGCGTAAGGACCCAGGTTTGCTTCTGGTACTGCATGCCGTGAGGACTCCAAGACCAGCCATGGTGCTACATGCCTGTAATCCCAGCGCTGGGGAGGCTGAGACAGGAGGATCGCTATGAGCCAGAGCTGCGTGCCAAATAATAAAGTATTATTTCAAAAAAAAATTTAGGGCCAGGGAGATGGCTCAGTAGAATAAGCACTTCCCCGGCAAGTTCAAGGGCCTGAGTTCAATCCCCAGTTCCAGAAAAAAAAAAAAAAAATTAAAAAGCCTTATTATGGGGGTTTGTCTTGCAAAAGACCTAGTATGAAAATACTCATGTAGAAAGTACTTGAGTGAGGGGAATGCTAGAGTAATGCTGGTCGCAGCTTTGTACTCTTTGTGGCTATATAACAAAAAGCAGAGGAAAGAGAGCAAAAAGAAGTTATCCGTGACAATCAAGAAACAAAGAGGCCAGCCAAACAGCTCAGCAGATTAAAGGGCCTGCAAGCAGGTGCCAGGGCTGGGGGTGTGTGTGTCAATCTTCAGACCTGCTGTGCAGGCCCCGCCCCCAGGCACACTGAGACAGCAATTGAGACTGGGTGTGGTGGCGACTGTACTCCCAGTTTGGGAGGCTGTAAACAGGTGGATCACTACAAGTCCAACCTAGTAGTGAGACCCTGAAACCCTGTAGACCCTTCCCTAAAATACAGAAAAAAAAAAAAAAGAAAGAAGGAAAGAAATACAATCAAAAAATTATCCATACGAAGTATGTATTTGGGCTGAAAGTTGGTAAAGACCAAAAAAATCTGAGAATGAGGAAAATTACTTTTTGTCCAGGAGGAGATGCTGATAATCCACAGTTATGAAGCCAACAGAGATAGATAATCCTAAATATGCGTCTGATATTAAAAGCAGCCATCCTAAAAACAAAGAAGTACAGCAAGTAACTTTTAAGTGAGTAGATGAAAAGTTAATTTAGGCAACAGAAAGAAAAGAAAATATTAAGAAACAAAAGATACCATAGCCAGAAAATATAAAATAAGATGGAAGAAAAAATACAGTTTGACAGCAATCATAATAACTGTTGGGGTACATGGAATGAAACAGAAAACAAACAAAGCCCGAGGGTCCTTGCACCAGTGACACTCCTGCTCCAAGAAGTCACTAGCGCATCCCTCAGCTCCTGAGCTAGAAGTAGCAAAAGGCTCCCCACAGTAAACACAACCCAGGTTGTCTTATAAAACAGCCTCAGTAAGTGCAATAAAGCATAAATTATACATAATGTGCTCCTTTATCAAGCTGAAATAAAGCAGCAAGATGATGAACAGAAATATAAATGGAAAATCTGATTACTAGGAAATTTTAAAAGAACTCTGTTAATTAATAAGTTTGTCAGAGAGGTAAAGTTCACAAAAGCACTCTATTAAGAGAACAATGGAAATGAGAACTGCTTGTTAAAATCTCTGGGAAGGGCTCAGAGCTCAGCTAAGAAGAAAATTCATAGCCTTGAGTATATTTATTAGAAGAAAGGAGAAAATCAGCATACCCAGTAAACAATAGAAAAATTTACCAAAGGAACAGAAGGATAATTCAAAAGAAATAAGAGAATAGGATACATAAAAGCGGACGGCTATACATTAGAAAAGAGAAAGCAATAGCATTATTTAATCAGCTAACAAAGCTTATTAGATAAAGCCAACCCAGGTAGATTTAGTCAGAATGAGCTGACTGTACTCTGTAGTTGGATGTAGAGCACTATGGAGACAAATACAAGGGCTGATTTTTAAAGAATACAAAATAGTGACAGAAAAAAAACAGCATTAGAAACAATACAAAATTTCATTAAACAAAGTAATAGGAATTCAACACCGGCTGCTGCATTGCATGATGCTATCTTCAAATCTGCTGTTCAGGTTACCAGATGTAAATGTGAAAGATTGGTTTAAAGAAAAAAAAAAATAACAAAATGTTGTAAGAAATTCAAAAGAAAAAAATAGCATGCAAAGAAAAAAACTTTAAGCATTAACTGCTCCTTTCAAAAGACCAGCAGAAGTCAGAAGTACAATTATCCAAACTGCTCTGCATGTGTACCTAAATATATCTTCTTCCCTTATTTCATACATTCTTTTCCTCAACAATAGATGATTTTTAAGGAAAAAAAAAGCACTAAAATGGACACAAAAGAGCCTGATGAAGAAATTGTAAGAGAACTGGTGTTGGAAAGACTGGGGAGGGGGAGGGAGAAATGTATTGTTTGTGGATAATTCTCTGAGAGGATCAATAATTAACAACAGAAGTGGATAACAACTGACCATGTTTCTCTGGGTCTTGAGTCTAAAGTCAGAGAAAGCATCGATTTAAAAATCAGAAACAATGTATTGTTTCCCTCCTGGATAAAGACCTGAAGAATTTAAACAGTTCTGGTGGACTACCACATTGAGGGAGAGGAGTGGTAGAACCGCTCTGGATCAGATGGACCTATGTTCAAAGCTTGCCTCTTCTACAGATTGGATTGCTAACCTTTCTGCGACTCAGCTTCCTTTTCTGTAGATAGGAAACTCAGTAGTCATCTCATGTTAAGGCAATAAATTATGGAGAAAAATATATGAAAAAATTAATAGGTCTTTGCCATACTATATAGTATTGGAGGAAGTTAGTTATGCATGTGTACGAAAGAAAAATGCTCGATCATCACAGAATAGAAGAATGTGCTAGAAGAACACTAGTAATTATAGTTCTTTCCAACAGATTAACCAGTAACAATCATACATTCATAACAATAGGTGTCAGAATGGCAGTAAAAAAATCCAACCTCCATCTAAAAATGAAAAGAAAATATCTCTAACATACTTAAAGTGGAATTAACACTATATTTGAGAGACATTAAAAGTATTTATGGGGTTGGCGAGATAGCTCAGCAGTCTAAAGTGCCTGCTGAGGCAAGCTTAGGCAGGTGCAGGGGACCACAATTTGATCCCTGGCACCACATGCAGCGCCAGCCCTGCCCTCAGGGTGGGCTAAGCCAGCCGAAATAAGTAAATAAATAAATAAAGTATTTAAGATGAGGAGCAAATAAGGCTATCCATTTTCATCATCTGACTTTTTATATTTGCAACACATAATGATTACATTCAGCTACTTTTCACCATTATAATTTAACATTGTACTTGAGATTCTTGTCAATGAACAAGAGGGAGATAACAGAAGTAATAGAGTAGTAATTTTAGAAATGTTGCTTTTTGCAGACAAATTATGATTGATTCCCTGTGTAATCCAAGGACTCCTGGGTAAAATTATTAGAGGCAAAGCATACGTATATGATGCAAGTGAATATGATCAATAGCATTTTATACACTAATTATACCGGGCAGAAATAATAATAAAAACTGAAAAATCTCATTCATAATTACACACACGAATACATATGAATTAACTTCATGAAGAAAGAAACTAGAAGGTTTTTATGGGGAAAGGAAATAATTTAGGAAAAATGAACATATATTTGACTCAGGGTTATAGAACTTGAATATACATTTTTATTTTGTGATTTTAAGTTTTTGTGGTGCTGGGGATGGCACCCAGGGCCTCACCTGTGCACGGCAAGCAAGCCCACTCCCACTGTGCCCTCAGCCCTGGAAAGCGAATGCTCTCAAGGTTGGGACATGACCGGCGCACACGCACTTCCCCTTTTCAGCCGGAGAGCCCCCTCCTGATGAGCGAGCACAGCTCCTCCGAGCGTCTGAGGTAAAGTGAGAGTCAGGGCTCTATAGGGAGAGGGAATTAGAGGTCTCGGGAACCGGGCCAGGGGTGGCATCTGAGTGCAGGCACAGACCCAGGGGGAAGACTGCCTCTCCTCCCCTCCCTCAGGTCCCAGGAGAGCAGTGGGGGGAAGCCATGTGGGGGAGCACGCGATTCAGAGATGCTCAAAGCAGTTGGGTGGCACGGATCATCTGCTACAAATTTCTACAGTGAGGCAAAATCCTCACAAATTCTGTGGTGGACAGCAAATGTACTTACTGTGTTTAGTTTGCATTTTATGAAGGTGACTCATCTGTCTTTGTTACTTTTCTTTCCTCACTGAGACAAAATACTCGACACCCAAAAGTTCAAGGGGGTGCCGTGCCAGCCCCGCCCCCAGGGGTGCGCTGCGACAGCAGTTAAGTCTGGGCTTGGTGGCACACCTGTAATCCCAGGTCTTGGAAGGCTGTAAACAGGCGGATCACTAGGAGTCCGATCTAGTAGTGAGACCCTGAACACCCTTCCCTAAAATACAAAATCAAGGGGGAAGGGTTATTTAGCTTAGTTTGTGGAGTTGCAACCCATAATGCCTGGGTCCAAGGCAGGGTGGCTTGGCTGAGGATGTATCACACAGGAGACACTACTCATGGGTGCAGAGGACAGCACGGCAAGCAAGGGAAGGGGTGGCCAAGATTCTTTCTGGGCCTTATATTATATCTAGTCTGCTGGGATTAGGACAGTGTCAAGCTAGTCAGTGGACTGACCCAGCCATTACCCACCCTTAATCCCAGAATCCGTAATTCCAGCATTACACCACACTCCTTAGATTCAGTCACCTCTGGAAAATCTCCATCTAACACTACACAAGGCTTTGGAGGTAACATATAGTCATAAACCATAACACTGTGTAGATAGAGTCCAGAAATCAAATGCAGTGGTGTGGGTCAGGGTCCCAAAGGAAGCAGAGGGCTTACTCCAGTGGGGCAAGAGAGGAGAGAATTCATAGGAACACAGCAGGGTTGACGGAAAACACAGCTGCCAAGGAATGGTGAGCACCCCTAAACCTGAAGCCCCCCCCCAACCCCTGAGGAAGCAGTTTCAGGAACCGGGAGGGAGGTTAGGCAGAAGCTGTGGTCTCTGGAAGAGGACTGCTCCTCTGTAGCCTCCTCTGTAGCAAGGGAAGGAGAGAAGGAGCACGGGAAAGATGATGCGACGTTTCTTGCCTCTGTTCTTGGCTTCCTATGGGCAGCATCTTGTTGGAGGCTGGAGGGTGAGGAAGCCAGGCAGTGAGAACACTCAGCTCACCCTCCCAAAGCAGGGTGCAGAAGGATGGAGAGTGGATCTTGGAATTACAATGAAAATGCTCCCCCAAACTCCTACATGAAATACCTAGAAGCACTAGAAAGATAACAGAGACCACTAGGGGCCTAACCAGATAGAGAAGGAACCTCCAAGATGCGAGCTTGGGTTGTCCTGTGGTTGCCCAGGGGCTTTGGTTTACAGTGGTGATATGGGGAGAAAAGATAGGAGGGTTCCTTTGAGCTGGAAACTGAGGTGCTGACCCCTTTATGGACAGGGCTCTTAGAAAAGCAAGCTTTCAGTGAAAAGATGTGGTAGAAAGAAACCCAGCGAGCCTCATAGTCAGTCTGGGCTGAACAAACAGGTTTTCCTGGAGAATTAATCCCTATCCATGGTGACACTGGCATTGCTTGGCTATCCCATAGTTTTCTTGTCATGGAGAGGTCTGATACCACCTGCTCTTGATCTCTTGAGTGTTACCTGTTTTTCTGCCTATTTTTAGGCTTATCTTGACCCTTGTCTTTCTAAAATCTCATCATAATATGTCTTTTTGTTCATTACACTCAGCACCTGGCCTTGCCTTCCCCGTGTTCCCTAGAGTTGGATGGTACCTAGCACCCACCTGGAGGCAGGCATGCAGGACTCTGCTAAGGAGCGCTACTTGTGATTTGCTCTCCACCTCCCTCAGTTTTGGGGGATAGCTCTCGTTTGTAGCCTTGTTTCCTCCTCTTCTTTCTTTGTGGCTTTGTATCATCTTACTCATCTAGTGCTATCTTTGTAGAATCTGGGAAATAAACAAATTACTGTGTCGACCTACCCTGTTTAACTGGAAGATCTGCTCATCCACTTTCCTTCTCTGTGCTCCCAACTATAAAAGGATGAAAGGCTGCCCAGTGGGGAGACACTGGTGGTCAGAAGCACTCCGCTTTGAGAGGGATTTCCTGGTGATGGAGAAGTAGTGGGACAATTATTTGTTGAAAGTAGGTGACAATTCATTTTATGCCAGGGGGTGTTCAGATGCATCATCTCTGGGTGTGTAGTGAGGCTGCTCCTGCATGAGATTAGCATTTGAATCCATGACCTCGATGAAGTAGATCATTGTCCACCATGTTGCTGGGCCTCATCAAACCAGTGTGTGTGTGTGTGTGTGGGGGGGGGGTGTCTGGAGAGAACAAACCAGCAGAGGAGGGACAAGCATGTCTGCTTCTCATCTGCCTGAGGTGGGAAAAGCTGGGCTTTCTCTTGCCTGTGGACTTGCATTTAAGCCACCAGCTCCAGCTGTTTTCAGGACTTTAGTCCCAGACTAGAAGGACAGCAGAGGGAAAGCTATGGGACTGTTGGGTCTTCATAACTAGGTAAGCCAGTTCTTTATAGTAAATCTCCATAGCTCGCTTGTGCTCTCTCTCTCTGTCTCTGTCTGTCTGTCTCTGTCTCTCTCTCTGTCTGTCTGTCTCTATTTCTCTCTCTCTGTCTCTCTCTCTGTCTGTCTCTCTCTCTCTCTCTGTCTGTCTGTCTCTCTCTCTCTCTTTCTCTCTTTCATTGGCTCTGGGAAGCTCTGCCTGCTATAATGTTTAATTTTATTTCAGAAGGTAGATTGGAAGATAGATTGCAGTCCTGCATGCCTGCCTTCAGGTCAGTGCTGGGTACCAGCCAACTCTAGGGAACACGGGGAAGGCAAGACCAGGCGCTGAGTGTAATGAACAAAGGAGCACGGGGAAGATGATGTGACGTTTCTTGCCTCTGTTCTTGGCTTCCTATGAGCAGCATTCTGTTGGAGGCTGGAGGGTGAGGAAGCCAGGCATTATGTGAGATTTTAGAAAGACAAGGGTCAAGATAAGCCTAAAAGTAGGCAGAAAAATAGGTAACACTCAAGAGATCAAGAAGCCTAGAGCCTGCATTGCCACCATTCCAGGCACTGTACTAAGGAAATGGCTGGTTTTATTCATAAATTGAGAAGAAACTAAGCAAGCTAAATAGTATAAAGCTAATAATTATTTGCAAGATAATTTCTGGATTTAATGTAATCCCACTTAAAATTCTGACACGATCCTTTACAGAGTGTGGTGACATGATTTCAAAATCACTTGTAAAAATAGAAAGACAATAATATTGGAGAATATTTTTAAAAGAAAGAACACTTCCATATCCAAGACTGGCACCTGACTTGTTGGCTTTCATATGTCTTTTTCTCATTCCTCTACACCAAGCCATGACGATTTACTGCTAAAAGCAGACCGAATCGCTTCATCTTCCCTGCTACCACTTCCACCCTCATGGTCCAGGCCACACTGCCACACACTGTATCATTGCTGTATCATTGCAATGTCCTCCCAACTCATCATCCCTTATACTGGCTCCATCCAACCGGCTATCCCCTCAGCAGCCACACAGAACCCCAGTCCTGTCCTTGTCTGACCTCTCCAGTAGCTTTGCATTGTTCATTTCCATCTATACTCTTCCTTATCATTCTGTAACTGCTTTTTTGCATTCATCGATCCATCCACCTGTGCACCTATCCATTGATTGATTGATTGATTGATTGATTGATTCATTGCTATTCAGAACTTTCAATGTCCCAGATGAACAAAGCCCTATGGAGATAATAAGCAAAATCAGACTAGATTCATGACAATATCCAAGTGATTTAAAAGGCAAAGGATAATAAACATTGAAAAAAAAAAGATTCAAGTGTGTTAGTCATTAAACCAATGCCAACTGAAAATAATCATTAATTTTTATAACCATTAAATTGGCCAAATCCAAACAAAAAGAACTTAAATTGAATGATGAGGAGGCTGAAAGAAATGGATATATTTATTCATTACCAGTAACATAGTCAATCAATACAAATGTTTTCAGAAGAATCTGGCAAGCAATCTCAAGAGCTAAATAAGAGACCCATTATTTTTTAAGCCAACAGTCTCACTCTTGGGAAATAATTTGAAGGAAATAATTCCAAAGAAGGGGGAAGAGGGAAGGAAGAATTTATATACAAAGTTCCTATTATTAAAGAGTCGACATTCAAATGGTCAATAAAAGAGTAGATAAGTTGCTTGGAGCGGGCTGCTATCATAAATTATGACTATGAAAAAATTCAAGCACAGAAAGGAGGACACAATGTGCTTGAATGCAATGGAACAATTGTGTATGGATGCATATGTAAAAAAATAAAAAATACTTTCCAAGAATAGAGTGGTGGTTTTTCATGTGATTAGACTTTTTTTTTTTTTTTTTTGGAAATCAGTGCCCTGGTGGAAAAGATGGCTAAATTTCATTCTAAAATTAATCTTGATCATTTAGAACATATTTCCCAGTAACAAAATTCATATTTTAGATAATGTATTAGCAAATAAAAATGATTGGCTCCTCGAAAAAAGTATCTTTTTATCAATAGGTGTTTGGTCAACATTATTAAAACTGATGGTGTATCACAGGGGGAAGTCGTACGGCTTATGCTGTCAGAGAGATGGTCTGCATGAAAGCACTTGGCAAAAACTCTCAGGCTGTGGGAAAGCCATAGATTCCAAAGATTCAGCATCTGGAAGGGTGCTTCCCAGGGTGTGGCCACAAAGGGGCAGGTCTCCAGTCTTTGGCACAGCCTTACGTGGCAAGCTGTGGGACCTGCTGCTCGTCACCTTGCTCCTGGGAAGGAGCAGCTGCCACAGTGCCTGAGGCTGGGAACTAGAGGCTGGCAGTGCCTCAGACAGATGCCGGGGAGTTTGCCTGATTCAGGAACTCTGACCAGGCTCAGCAAAACCAGACCTTCTCTTCCTGAGTTAAGGTCTCTAAGCAGTGGGTCTTTATACTGTTCAGTAAGGTACAGAATTTGGTTTTAGTTGAGTTCATGTTATTATAGCAGAAGCATATTGAAAGATGCTTTAGGGCTGGTGAGATAGTTCAGCGGATTAAGTGCTTACTTAGGCAAGCGCAGGGGTCAGGTTCGATCCCTGGCAGCACCTGCCACGCCTGCCCTGCCCCACTCCCCTCATGCTGAGCCTTTGATGGAGTCCAGGTGTGGTGGTGCACGCCTGTAATCCCAGCACTACGGAGGCTGAAAACAGAAGGATCACTACAAGTCTGAGCTGTGCAGTGAGACCCTGCGTGCGCGCGCACACACACACACACACAGATGCTTTGTATATAAGGTGCTTAATTCTACTGCAGAGGAGAGAAAATTGATTGCCTCACGACGGTCCTCTGAGGAAGGCAAGAGGGAACTGAGATCTAAGTTTTGATTTGTTTCAGACATTTGCTGTTCTGTGATCTGAGCCTGTAATGTCTTTGTGCTTCAGGATATTTTTCACTTATAAAATTAGAAGGTAAAACTTACACGATCCAGCTCTAAAATGAATCTCTGGAGCTACTCCACTGGGAACGTTTTCAAAGAATTTCACTCTTTCCACACAGTCAACAGAGGAGGAAGGCCAGGAGCCATCTGGGCCACGCTCCTGCTTCCACTTCTATCGCTCCACATCTTGCGCCTCCTAGAGGGAGGACTGCAGCGTGCTCTCAAGTCTTACGGAGGGAGCCCCAGAGACAGCATTTGGAATAAAGCTTTCTGCTCCATGGTGGAAAAGAGCCACCCGCAGCTGGGCTTCCATGTTTGAGATGGCTCAGCACAGGGCGTGGCTCAGTCCTCCACAGAGCATCTGCTGCAGATGCTCAAGAATGGAGGGTCAGACACCTGGGGCTGATGGCTCACCCTGTCACGGACACTCTCCAACTGGGGACTCTGAGACCCTCATAGGGAGCCTGAGAGGTGAAGACTATCTTCATAATACTAAGACATTATTTGGTTTTTGCACTGTGTAGACACCAACGCTGGCATTGGATAAGGATCAAGGCAATGGCCCTGAACTCCCTCAGTCGGTGTATCCTTCACTACCATGTATTCAAAGTAGACAATAAAGTCAGGCTCCCATAAGAATGGCCTTGATGTATTGTTTAATTCTTCTGTTCTGACTAACTGGGAAATGTGCAAAAGCCCTTCTGCTGTGCCCTGAAGTACTCTGATTGTCCTGAAGGAAGACACTTAGGCAGCTCTCTGAGGTGCGAGCTGGACTGGCCTCCTCTTATACCCCCCAAACCGTCATTGTTTACTTGAAAGAACAAATAACACACAAATTATGGTTATTCAGACTTGGGAATTTGGCAGGCATTTTCTCAAAAAATGAAGTAAGCCTGTCACTTCAAGGAAAACAACTGACAGTATTTGTTGCCAATGATAAAATTCAAGCTTTGAAGCAAAAATCCAATCCTAGAAAATCTGTATTCATCACTATGAGCTTGACGGCTTTCCAGCGCTCAACCACTTTTCTGATGAGATCTGCACTCATATTAATAGATGTGATTTTTGATATTATTTAATGAACTGTCAGCCTTCGTATGATCTGTGTAACCCTTTAAACCACTATTTTCCCAGTGACCTGTGTATCATGGTATAAAAATCACACATTTATAAAAGATCCACGCAAAGTGATAGATAAGCAATGCATTTTAGTGTAACAGAGTACAAATCCACTGACACAGTGATGGTATTCCATCTAATTAACTGTCTTAGTTGCTTTTTACATTGCTGAGAGAAAATGCCTGGTGCCCAAAGTTAAAAGGGGACTTGCTTATGTAGCTCACAGTCTGTAGGGTTTCAGATTATGGAATCAATACAAGGCAGAGGGGCAACAGTCCATGGCGGTACAAAATGGCAAAAGCAACAAGGAGCAAGACAAGACTCTTTCTGTCTCTTATATTGTGTCCAGTTCACTGGGATTGGCAATCTAGTCAATGGGCTGATCTAGCAGTCACCCACCCTCAATCCCAGCATTGTGCTACAAATCAATCCATTCTCTAGATTTAGCCACCTCCAAAACACTCCTATGACTGCATGAGACTTTGGGGGGACATCTACACACAAGCTCTAACAACCTTTCAAAAAATTACTACATGTAGAATTTGTAGTTTGTAGTAGTTTGTGGGGTAGTAGCAGCAAAGATTGTAACTATCTAGGAAAGTTATTAAAATGATCTTTCTTTTTTGTGTGAAACACTTTAATATACATCAACCCAAAATATATCATAATAGCCTGAATGCAGAAACAAAGGCAAATGAGAATATATGTGCCTTTTATTAAGTCAGATATTGAAAAGATTTTAAAAATGTAAAAGGATGACATTCTTTTCACTAAAGTTCTTTTCTTTTAAACAATATAGTTATTGATGTTAACATGTAAGTTATTAAACATAAATTTATTATTACTCTGTATTACTTAAAATAGTTTTAACATCTCAGTTTTAATTTTAGATGTGAACACCAACAGATACAATCCTTATAAACAAAAGTATATGGAAGTTTTTAGCATTTTTTAAGCATCTAAAAAGATCCTGTGGTAAAACATTGGAGAATAGTTTTCTTAGAATACCTGCGAGGACAGTAGTGTTTGGGGGATGAATTTACAACAGAGAGAGGCACTTGATATTTGTCAGTTGTAGGAAAGCTTCTCTAGACTTGGCAGTGAAGGCTGCCTATCAAGACAGACTCTTCCCTGATACAGCACGGGAAAGTCATTTACTGCCTAAGATTGGTAAAATCACATTTGAGAATATCAGATCTCGGGGTCTGCATTAGATCTTCCCTGTCTCCTTCCACTTGGCTCCAGCCACTGAGGCTTCAAGTTCACCCCTTTTGTTCCACATGAGATCCAGCCCACACTTCCTGGTTGGTACAGTCCTTTGTGACCAGGTACAGGCTGGACATCGGCCACCCAGGTCATAACAAATGCCACTCTAAGCTCAACAATCAGTAGCTAGTACCTGGAAAGCAGTGGGTCCTGAGAATCAAAGAGAGTATGCCGTGGCTTTTGGGCCAGAAGATGTTTTAGTCTGATGGGGAAGAAAAACTCCTTAAGAAATAATTACAGTATGATTTTATAGATGCTCCTCTATACACTGTTATCATATTTTTCCAGCTGAAAAATAGGATACAACCCAACAAGCGATTTGTTATAGTATCTTACAATGGGACTATGGTTGGGACATTGGATCACACATGTGCTCTATATAGTAAGAAACTAACAACTCCATAGAAATCCTGTATAGATTTGTACCTAATTTGCTCCAGAGACCCGGAAACAATTTTTTAACCTTCCCTTTCCTAAATTCTAGGAAATGATGGTAACAGAATAGAAAAGAGTAAACCATCTCTTTAGGATCACAGAAGATGAGTGGTGGCCTTAACATTTTATTTTCCCTGTGTTAGTTTTCTCCTGGGATGGGGTGCAGCTCTTTAGGAAATTTTCTCCAATGTCCTTGTTCCAAGTGGTTTCCCCTCATGAAGAGTCCAGTTTTGTTCATGCGGGTCTCCACACCAGCTAACACAGATCGGACCATCTCCCAGAGTCAGAGGAATGAATCAGAGAGGCCTCGAAGATCCCATGTCTTGACTATATGTGAGTGACATGAAACAATAGGGCTCTTGTTCTGCCAAGAGATGTTGGTGTCCCCTCTGGGTGGGCTATTTGGGAACCAGGGAGGTTCTGGTTTGGCCTGAGTCTGAGGCCTATCCATGCCTTGCCTTCTTTTGGGATCTGGCCCAGATTCATCTTTTTTTTTTTTTTTTTTTATCTTTCTCTTATTCATACCATTCTTTTCCAGCTGTGGTGACTCCAGAGTGAAACACACAAAAACAAAACAGACAATGAACAGAGACAACGTGCTCAGTGCCACACACAGACATCATGCCACCCGCAGCTACAGAGAATAGGCAACCCTGGGGCTCAAAGGCAACCCAAACCAAAGGCAGGACAAGGAACCTCAAAATCCATTGTTGGGTCTTGGATTCACTAATTTCACGTGACTTTGGGCAAACTATGGCTTCTTTCTGATCCTTGGTAAGCTTCAAAGAGGCAGGTTATTTTGAGCATAAAATGGTCTAACATGTAAAAGTGATTGACATATGATTAAGTAGTCTACTATTTGTAGTTCCAGTCCTTCAGTGTCACATGAACCTGAGCTATAACTTTTAGTTGTCCATCTCTAGAGCTTAGGACAGTGTCTGTCATGTAGTTGGCACTTGTTGAGATACATGTCTGATTAAAAAAAGAGGTTGGGAGAGTTTGGGTTAGGGCTAACCCCCAAAATAGCAAGCCTTGGGTCTTCTCATACCTTGCACAGATTGGCATTGTCTATCTGGAGCATGGTGTCACAAAGGAATTAGAAGGTAAAATGTGGAGTCAGTAGAGAAAGAGCGTACTGACTGATTACTGACCCTGGTTATGGATGAAGATGCTAGCTAGTTCTTGACTTTGGGTTGTCAAGATCAAGTTCTTTGGCTAGCTATTTTCAGTACCAATTGACCCGTTGTATAATTATAGAGCTATTTCAGGAGGTCTAAGGCTACCAAATTCTTGACTTGATAAGTAGCATAACTTCAGGTATATTTTTTAAAATCCACAGATAAGAAAAGATACTGAGCAACATTATGCAGAGAAGCTAAAAGCAAACCACTTTTTATGTCTGCCAGTCTCCATGAATTTACTTACTTGGAATGCAAGTTTCACGAATCAAGTGCTAATAGCAAACAGAGTTGACATACAGCAGCCCAGGAATCCCACAGTCAGACAGAATGTCAGCAATGTGCTTTTCCCCCCAAACTGCAAAATAGCTTCTCTACTCACGAGGGTAATCCTTTGGATGTGTCTTCTCTGACCAATTCCCATAAAATGTGAGCCTGTACTTGGCGGTTCCACAGGCACAGCAGTCTAAGATTGGCCTGTCTGTCACCCCATCAAGTGTAGAATCTGCAATAAGAAAGTCAGTATGTGAAGGAGAAAAGAGGATGCTTGTACAAGGGAGCCCTGTGTTGGTTCACCTTAGCCTTAGCCCCTAGGGGGAAAACGAAGCACATTTTTCATTGATTAACAAGACTTGGAGCAGTGGTTGGATTGGATTTTGTCCTCCTTTACATATTGAAACTATATTTCATAAACAAAACAAAAAATTCATGAATTTTCCTCCACTAACTTGAGGATGTCCGTTGGAACAACAGGACAAACACTTTCAGGTTGGGGAGATCTTGGGAAACCAGAGGTCAAACATACTCCATGATTCTTTGTGGATTCTCATCTCCTTCCAACTCATTCTTCTAACAGGATGTCTAGACCATATTTGAAGAGGGATATGCAAGTTTTTCCTCTAAGAAATACTCTCTGGGGCTAAAATGCAAAATTGGAGGAAGTGGCTTTGAAGGAGAACAGTGAGCACAAGTAGAAAGACATGAAGACTGCTGGATATGATTTTACAATGCTTATACAGTCATGTCATTTCTTATCACAATCTCAGAGCCTCGACGGGGAGGGATGGGGGTTGGAAATGTGTTCATAAGTTCAGGCAGCCGGGAGAAACACAAGATTCCCTCTCCACCCCCGTTTTTAGCTGTGAGTCCCTGATAAGTGGGCAAAGAGATACTGTGTGAATAAAGTCAATATTTCTGACGGTCAACCTCACAGCCCTAACTGGGCCTCATTGCTTTTTGCCTGCTCTGCTTCCTGCAAGATGAAAACAGTGGCTATAGATGCAACTGCTTTTTCTCTTTAGTTCCCTTAGCAGTTTAACATAAATTTTTTTTTTTTTTTTTTTTTTTTTTCTGCAACTTGGACATTTATTCTTGAATGCTGGGCCGAGAGCAGCAACAAAGAGTACGAAAATAATTTTCAATGTCAGAAAGAATATTCTGGAAGTTTTCTTGTAGAATTCACTGGGTTCACTAGGTTTGAACAGGCAAAATCAGTGACAAGTAGGAGTGAATCCTGGGTTCTAGGATGGAGACAAAAGTCCAAGACAGTGGAATGAGAACTGCACCGTACTGAGGGCTTGTGCTGGTCCCTTTCCATATCCACAGCAAATCTTTGGGTGGAGAGCAGCTTGTTCTGTGAGTGTTCCATGGGATAAGCAAGGATTTCTAATAAATTTTAACTTGAAAAATAAGCGCTGCCTTGCCATATGAGTAGGACGTGACGCTGAATGTCACAAGATTACAAGTGTTATTGGGTGGGTTCTTATTTTGGTTTTGTTTTGGTACAGGAAATTGAACTTATAACCTAGGGCTTGCCAGGCAGGTGCTGAGCCACTGAGCTATATCTCTGGCCTTAGCTTCCTTGTTAAAGATGTGTACAAAGGAAAAGATTCCATTGAGCCAATAGGCAGCAGTGATGCTGCTAGAGAAAGGAAGTCATCCCATAATCAATCATCTTCTTTCGTCTCCCTCAAACCAGCCACAAAGGCTTTTTAAAGGGAAATACAGGTTAATTTACTTTTCTTTATATTTTATATTTTCTTTATTGTTTTGTATTGTATTACAGTATTGGAATCATTTCATATGAATTTTTATTTTAGTTTGTGGAACAAATCATCTGAATTTTTGTTATTTCTTATGGGGACATTTGCTTTGATATACAAGTGCTTTGGATTACAAGCATGTGTCCTGAATGAATTATGTTTACAAGCCATGGTTTTACTATATTGTCTCATTGATCCTAACAATCCTCGGAAGTACGTACTTTGGTCATCTTCGTTTTACACAACCATGCACTGAGGCAGGTAACTTGCTCAAGGTCACAAGGTAGTGAGCAGAGCAGGCAGAACCAGAGCCCAGGTCCTTTGGGATCCAGTGCCCTTGCCTTTCACCTCTCCGTGACATTATTTCAGGAAAGACCAACTCTGGGCAGGTCTGCACAAATGACAATGAGAGAAAAACTTTTCCCTTGTGGTTTTGTTTCACTTTTACTTTCTCCAAATGAAGAATGGTGGATTTAAAAAATTATTTCCCTACCTAGCCCCAAGGTTTCTAAACAATCCCAGGAAAGGGTTTCACCACCCCCCAAAAGTAGAAATTATTGGTTGACTACTTTGTGGACACTGAGAAGAGGATGGAGCACTGCTGTATGTGTATAGGAGGCCTGGATCTAATTCCTGAGTGAGCCACTTTGATTGTCTCACTCAGATATGTCTTAGGGAAGGCCCTGTAACCCAGGAACTCCTAAAAACTTTATCCCTTTTTACTCCCATTATGACCAACTATGTTGTGAAAAACCTAAATTAGTTTTGGAAAGAAAAGGATTCCGAGCTAAGCAATATATCCTGGGGTCTCAACGGTAACTATCAGGAGCTGTTAATGAGCCAGCAGTAATCTCTAGAAGGCCCAGAATGAAGCCAACTGGTAGCTTTGCCTTACCAGAAGAGGCTTTCCAATTTAGGTGGTGGTAAAGTTAAAGATATTTTCAAGGATTTAAAGAATTGCACTTACAACAAACCTTTTGGGATTCCAAAGAAAAATAAGCTTCTGCCTAAAAAGTAAATTTCTAGGTTGGAAAATAACAACTATTTCCCACTGAGGGAATCCTACTGATAGTGAGGCAGGCTTTCATAGGGCGGTGCTAACAAGTTGCTCCCCCAGCACCACAGCAGGCTGCCAAGTGCAGGCACCTCAGGCCCGGAGCCTCTTCTTTGTATCTCTACTCTTAATCTGCTGTCTTCTTTTTCAGCTCTCCCTGGTATTTTTTTCTTTCACTTTTCTTCCTTCTCTCATTAACCCTCTCTGCTTACTATCGATCCTCCATCCTCCTCCTTGTCTCTCCCCTCTTAAAGGACTAAGTATTAAACTGTACATATGCATGCATTTGCTGTAGATTACCTTCTTAAATATTTCATGCTTTTAATTCTAAGTAGCTTAACATCTGTATTGCTTTTTTTTTTTTAAAGCAATGAATGTTATTGCTTGTTAATCTGTGTGGCTCTTATTAATCTCTACCTATGGATTAATGGTTTTATTTTGGGAAAAAATAATAGATGCAAGTTTCACTCTTCCCTTGATAGATTTGATTTGGTTCATCAAGGAAGCAAAGGATGCAGAGATCTTAATGAAAAAGCTAGAGTCGGTTAAGCAATCACACACAAAGACTTAAGGCAATGTGCTTTGTTGGCTGACTTATGGGCCTGCTGTCTGAAGATCATCTCGACTGTATCTGTCGATCCTACTTTCCAGAACCTGTGGAGCCCTATTTTTGTCAGCACCTTCCAATGGCAAGTAATCTTTCTGTATAGATGCGTGGTGAGTCACTTTGACAGGAACTCTGCCTAGATACAAACAAGGAAATGTTTGTCATGCCTTTTTTTTTTTTTTTTTTTTTTAGCACTATATCTATAAATTTTAGCACATGCGTGGCTCAGACAAGGCTTCACATCACATCATATTTGAAGCTCTGGAAAGTGGCTTTAGTTAATAATTGCTGTCAGTACATGGAGGTGTCAGTACAGCATACCCTCAGAACTCTCAAATCCTACCAATAAGGCTGTCCTCTGACAGGTAAACTAATGAGACTCACACCTCAGTGACTGTCCTTAGCTACCTATGCAGGAGGCTCCAAGGTGGTGTGTAAGTGTAGGATCTAGAACAGCCGCAGCTCTAACCTACAGGGTCTGGGTATCATTTCATCATAGGTGGATTGTGACCTAGGAACTTAGAGCTTCATGGTTGAGATGCTGTCTAGAGAAAGGTTGAGTGAGTGGGCAGTGACATATACCAGCGTTAGCACGGATGCTAGCCAAGTGCTTAGACCACAGATCATAGTTTTCTGGTGTGAGCAGCAGCTATAGTCCTGATGGCAGAACGTCCAACTCAATCCCCACCTTCTCTTTCAGAGGACTTAATTTTGCTCCAGTTCGTCTATGGAAAGGTAAGGTGTAGAACTGCTCAAGACAACAGTGCAAGCCACTGCATTTTCCTCTTAAGAGTAACAAAGTTTGGAGTCACTATATGTCAACGATGCAATCTTTTCTAGGGTCAGTTTTTCTTAAAAGGTATACTCAATGTAATGCACCATCAGTTAACTAGATTTTTCCTGGTCAACAAAAGGCTCTTGTTGAAAAACCAATGAGCAGTCCTCAAAGTTCATAGACTTTTAGGTGACTAATTGCATAAGGTTCAGTTACAGTGTCTAGAATTAAAGCACCCCAAATTGTCCACTGTGAAAGTGCCCTAGAGTTTGTAACTTAAAGCATAAAGAGTAACACTTTATCTTATATTAATTAAGAGTTACATTTCCCATTTGTTAGTGTACATGTACTACATGTTTTGTGAGGAATGGCTACTATAACCCTCCAAGTCAGTTCCATGAATAGCCATTTACCAATCGCTACACTACTAATGGGGTTTCTTAAAGGAAACATTCTGTGCTGTGTTATGATTCATTGTCATCTTGCTGCTTGACAAATAGGATTGTAAGGAATTGGAACTGGGCATGTTACTAGTACCCTTATATGATGACATGTAAAATTATTATTATTATTTTGTATTTTAGAACAGGGACTACAGGGTCTCACTGCATAGATAGGTCTCATAGTGATCTGCCTGTTTACTTCCCAAGTGCTGGGATTATAGGTGTGCGCCATCATGCCCAGTCTCAGTTGCCCTCTGAGTGTACCCAGGGGCGGGGCCAGCACAGCAGGCTTGGGATTGAACTCCCAGCCCCTGTGTCTGCCTAAGCAGGTGCTTTAATCTGGTGAGCTATTTGGCTGGCTCAAGATGTAAAATTAAAGATGAGGAATGTGTGTAAATGATAATTGGGTGTTTTTAAATATTGGTCAGGGCTATATCAACAATTTCTGTGGTTTGTGTGTTTTAACTTTCACTTTAAAATGCATAGGATAAGTTAAAAATAAAAAAAATACAAGAAACTGAAACAGAAGATAGAGTCTAGAAGACAGTGGCTTTGGCAAAAGAGCAGTGGTTCGGGGCACTGGCTTCAAGGGTGAAATCCTCCCTTTAACGAGGGCTCATGATGCTGGGGGAGCAATTTTAAACTATTGGTCTGGTGGGGTATGGTGGCATACTCCTGTAATCCCAGAACTCTGGGAGGCTGGGGCAGGAGAATCACAAGTTCAAGCCCAGTCTGGGCAATTTATTGACTTCATGAAATACCGTCTGAAAATAAAAAACAAAGGCTGGAAGATAGCTCAGTGCAAGGTCCTTGGGTTCAATGCCCAATACCAAAAAAAAGCAAAGCAAAACAAACCAAATTGTCTCAGGCTCCTCATTTACAAATAGGGATGCTATAATAATCTTTACTATAAAGGATTATTGTTTGGATTACATGATTAATGCATATGAAGCATTTAGAATAGTGCCTGGTATGTAGCAAGAGCTCAGAAATTATTAGCTTTTATTATTATCTTCCCAGAAGACTTTTATCAACTTTTCTTAGTAGCTTATGATTTGCCAGTTAGAGGATTATTTCTTCTCCAAAGATGAATTGCTTTAAATGCAAATAAAACTTCTGCAAAAATGAATAGAAATGAGATAGTTAAGCTGTATAATTATAGAACATTTTCTATTTTTATGTAGTTAGCTAATGATTTCTAAAGACCTTCAGATTTTCTTGGTCTTTTTCTTGTATTACAGTAGATTAATGAATAAGCATTTGGATATAGATAGCAATAGCTGACACTTATATAGACAGCATTTACTATGTGCCAAGCAGGCAAGGCACTATTTTGCATGTATTAATTCCCATGGCTTGGGGGTGTGTGTGGGGGAACAGATTCTTACCCAGGCCTGCACTGAATCCAGGCTCTGGCTGTGATCGCCTCCATCTACTTGGTCTCCAGGAGCTTTATGAGAATGCCTGCCACTCAACAAGATGGGGTTGAGGAGCTTGAAATCTAAGGTCAAGCCCTGGAATACAGTATAATACCAAGGTCACTGTCCCCCATAACACCCCAATGTTCTGTTGGTCTTTCCTGGAGAAAACTCCACATGTCATCCAGATGTCACACACGTTTCTGCGGGCAATTTTTTCAGAAGATCAGACTGTTTTTACAGGTACACAATTGTGCATTCCTTAATTAAGTCCTGTGAATTATTCCAAGGAACCTCTTCAGAATAATCACTGTTTCACAAAAATAAGAAGACACCAATATAAGGTACATTATCTGCTACCCAGGGAATCAGGCTGAGTAATTAGAGCTTCCGGCAGATCCAATTATCCACAGCACACAGCCAGATTAAAACTTGGAGCTATGTGAGGGAGTAGAATGCATTTAATCCTGCAGTGAGAGCCTGAACTAGACGAGGCCTCTTCCCATCACCTGCCCTCCTCCATCCGGGTCTTACCTTGTTCACAAAGTTTTTTGGTCAGAGAGCCCTCATCTTGAAAATAAATAATGCGCTTCTGCACGATGCTGGCTCTGTGGGAAAGGAAGAGAACACAGAGGTGAGGCAGGCAGGTGGGGAGGGGGTCCTTCAGGCATGGTGCAGGGCTTCTTGGCCCTTTATGCTGTGAGGCTCTGGTGGAGCAGACCCAGCTTTCTGTGCTCATTGGAGAGCTGGCACAGGGTGACAGTGAGAGCTTTGTGAAAATGTAGGTGTTTAGAAACCATCTCAGTGCTCCTTCCTAAGTCATTGTGCTTTTTGTTTGTTTTGAGACAGGGTCTTGTCACATAGTTCAGGCTGGCCTTGAACTCACTATGTGGTCCAGGGTGGCCTTGAACTCACTGTGAGCCCATCCTTCTGTCTCAGCTTCCCAAGTACTAGAATTACAGGCATGCGTCACCATGCCTGGCTCCTAAATTGTTGTTGATGATGTTACTTTCAAAGCAAGAAAGTGAATGAACAGCATTTTTTATGCCTTTTCTCAATGGTTCATTTTACTCTACTCTTCATATTAAACTATGGAGGCCATTTATAGATCCACCAAATTCAAATTATAGAAGCATGTCAAATCTTCTTCCTGAATGGAAAAAAAGGGAATTTAAAAATATATTTTGATTTGTTCTGAAAATGTCATTCTATATCTTTCCTGAAAGTCTAGACAAAACCGTCTCCTACATTTTGAACAAAAGACAACTTCAGCTGTGATAACTCTCTCTCAAACATGTAAAAAATAGGCTCTTAGAATTTGGGAAGCACATTTTAAGGTTGAAAAAACCACTTACTTTTTGGTCAGCATATTCCCTCTTTAATCTGGGAATGCACAGAAACGCAGCTTTCCCTTAAACTTACTCTGTTGTTTATTTCATCTGGCTTTGAAGAGGTTGAATCCTGAAGCCCAGTGTTCCAGTAATTTGAAAGTCTACAACACTTAAAACTGAGATGGTGCCAATAAATCTTGGGCCATTTCTATTGATTTTCTTCAGCAAAGCTACTCAATCAAAAGGTAATTTTCACTTCGATTTGCCCTATTTAACAGATAAAGGCATCCCTTGACTCCATTATGGCTGACCACACTGAATAAGCACTAGAGTCACAGGATCTGCCCTGAGTCAGAGGAGCCCAGGCCCAGGAATGAGGCCGTGTGTGCAGGATCTGTGAAGAACAGAGGCAATTTTCCTGATGGTCTGGGCCACAGCCAAAATGATTTTCCAAAGAAACGTCTACTCTACATCCAGCCCTGGAAAAAAAGATTATAATTCAGAGCAGCCTACAGATGTCTTTTATAGTCTTTCCCCACCCAAGAGGCACAAGATGTTGAAATAACCAAATGAAATATGCTTCCTGTCTACAGTGATACTTTGATCATTTATCCATTATGTTGACCACTTAAGTGGGAAGGTTTCCTCAGGCCAAGGTTGTAATACTCAATCCTACCCTGAAGCTGAGGAACAAAGCCTTTTGTTAGAACGCCCACCATCTCCAACTGTGCTTTGCAAGATGTCCTAAACTGGGGGACCCCCATGGAGCACAAGGAGCAGGCCTGGGGGAAGGATCCCAGGCTCCACACTCAATCCATGGCTCCATCCCTATTTCAGCCATAGCAGTCCCCTCCCCCCATCTGTCTCTGTGCTATTTATTGGTATAGTTTTAACAATCATTGCTGGGGGCCTGTTCAGTGGCTGGCACTGCAGAAAGTTCCAGGAACACTGTAAGACAGATGGGACCACCCTGCCCATTCTCAACATTTATAGCACAGTAGGGGGAAGCATCAAAGGATCGAACCCACAACTCATGATTTAACCCACCCATAATGAAGTGCTACAGTGGGGATAGGGACAGAGCTTGGGAGAACACAGCAGGGGGGCCCTGGCCTGACCCAAATGGGAAAGGTTCTTGTGAGGGAGGATGGCTGAGGCAAGATTCGGAAGACTGCGGAGCTAACTAGGCAAGTGGGTGGGACAAGAAGGGGAGACGGTGTCCCAAATGAAGACAAGTTTTTTTTTTTTTTTTTTTTTGTACAGAGCCAGGCAAGTGTTGATTCTATTGAACCATCTCCCCAGCAGTGTTCTGGATGAAATCCTCATGTTTGGGAGGACAAAGGCATACAGGTCAAGGGGGTAATGTGAATGAGCTGGGACAGTGGGCAGGGACACAGCACCCAGAGCTATCAGAAGACAGTATTTTACTCCAAGTTTAGTGAGTTATTTTTGAAGACCATCCCCCAAGGACTACAAGGACCAGATTTGCTCTTTCAAAAAAGCACATGAAGGGTGGGCCAAATATCTCAGCAGATTAAAGTGCCTGCAAGCAGGCGCAGGGGCCAAGGTTTGATCCCCAGGCCTGCAGTGCCAACCCCGCTCCCGGGGCATCCAATCTAATAGTGAGACCCTGAACACCCTATAGCCCCTTTCCTAAAATACAAAAAAAAAAAAAAAAAAAGAGCACCAAATAGCAGAGTCAAAGGGAACTGGTGCACCACTGCAGTGTACAGAGGTCCTATGCAAATCCAATTTTGTTTCAATAGGTTCTCTTGGTAAAAAGGGCTGAAAGCCACTGGTGTACAGGATAACATATACACATGGCTCCCAAGGTATTTTTAAAAATCATTTTCCCGGAACATCTTCCAGCTTCATTTGTTGCCGTGTCATGGTAAGTTCTCTGGGGCCCAGCCTCTGACTTGCGTCCTCCTGCTCTGAGGACCTCTTTCCTCTATCAGGTGAAGCATGAACGGGAGGATAAGGACAAAAATCTATAACTTAAAGGTATGGTCATTATAAGTAGTTGTATGTAACTTTGGAAAAAATGTGATTATAAAAATTTGTGGGGACAAAAGATGAAAAACAAGCATATTTCTTGATGAACTGTATCAACTTCATTACCACTTGAGCTTTTACAAAAATTTAGGATAAAATATAAGGCAGACCACTTATTTTTTAATAATTATCATTTCTAAGCCTTTAATATGCATCAATTTTCACTGAAGGATTTTATGCTTTCTGCCATGTGTATGTCCGTGTGTGTGTGTGTGTGTGTGTGTGTGTGTGTGTGTGTGTAGAAGGGGGCAGAGAGAGTCGGACAGACAGAATGAGTGCAAGTGTGAGTAAGCACATGTGGCAGAGCTCAAATTCTTCATCCAAAATGATTAGGCTGAATATGTTTTATTTTTTTGTATTTTAGGGAAGGGTCTACAGAGTGTTCAGGGTCTCACTACTAGATCAGACTTGTAGTGATCCGCCTGTTTGCAGCCAAGAGCTGGGATTACAGGCGCATGCCACAACGCCCTGTCCCACTTGCCATCTCAGCGTGTCCCAGGGTCCTGAATATGTCTTAAATTCAGCAGTTTTCAGCTGTTAGATAGTTAAGATGGCACATATATCACTAATATACCTCTAATCAAGCAAGGCAGTATTTTTAGTAACTTTTAGATTGTTCCTATTAAGAAGATGAATAAAACTGTAAGTAACTTCACACCAGCCTAGACGAGGTTTGGGAAAAGTACGAAAGCATCCTCCAGAGGAGATTCTAGAGCTCTTTCTCCCTTATTTTACAAGCGAGGACGATGGAGAGCAAGGGACGTGCAGCAGCTTGCCTAGCTGCTGAAAGCCTTGCTCTCTCCTTCCAAAGCCCCTGGTCTATTTTATACTGAAGAGTGGCTGGGAAGATGAAGATGATTCCATGCGTGAAGTAAAATTTCTCTGTGAGATGAGTATTATGAAATGTTCCCCCAGTTGGTTTTCCTTGGGTCCATCTCAACCTGTCTGTGGCGACCATGGTGGGTCTCAGAATCTGACGCACGATCTCTATGCTAAGGCAGAGGTTGGCCCCTCTGCATCACGCCTTTGGGGTTTCGAGTCCTGTGTGGCTCCAGTAAGGATGTCCATCTTGTTCTCATCGGGCTCCATGATCTGGCCTCAGATCTGTCCAGTTGCTTTGGATGCATTCCAGGCCATGCTCCACACCAGCTCCATCAGGGTCCAGGTCTCTAGTGAGCAGGCTTCTTGGCCACCTCTCCTGGCGGCCCAACACACACACATACCTGCACACACACGTCACACAGAAGGTATCTCTTCCGCAGGGTGGATTCCTTGACTGCGTGAGCCTTCCTCGGAGCATCCTGGCATCTCCAAGCATGGTACTTACCGACCTAAGAATACTTGCCTATTCAGTTTTCTGTCTCCTGGGCTAGACTATAACCTACTTGAGAGCAGGAACCAAGTGTGGCTTATTTCTATAAGTGCAGTGCCATCCCCGAGTATGGATGTGGGTCTCACTGGGCACAGGTGACGCCGAAGCATCTAGAGTGGTTGATGTCATCCAGGGAGAATATGTAGTGAGAAAGAGCCCAGCTGAGCCTCAAGTACGGAGGCAGGGCCACTCTCGGCCACAGATATCATGGCAGAGACCACGATTTTGGCACACTGAGTTCTACAAGATGCTTCTTTTTATTCCTCTTTTGGTCAACTCCTGGGAGAATTTTATATCCTGAGAAAATTCATTTTACTTTGAGTTTATTCCTATCAAAAGTCTGAAACTCAGCAGAGGCTTATAAATCATATTACAGCTCAGAAAAATAATAGTTTTACAAGATGAGAAAGCTGTAAGAATTCCCTTAGCAATTCAAAATGACAAATTCTCTCGCCTTCTCTATTGCAATTTGGCAGTCCTGCTGCATAGCATTTATGTACCTGGTGCTTTCCGATCCTGAGAGAGGCTGTTAAAGAAATCCCAATTAAATTCCTCAGTATGTTAGCTTCTCGAACTTTGGAAAACTGAGGTTCTAAGTGACTCAGTAAAATTTTCAAAAACTCTCTTTTAAGCCTAAAGTGGACATGTCCAAAATATCATCCCCAATCTCTTAGGTACGTGATCCCTTTTTGTCTAAAGGTTCTATTCATTTGCTTCTCCTTTTCCTTGGGGAATTTGCCTGCTGGGGAGAATTTAGAGTTTGCTCAGGTATGAGTTTGCTGTTGAGTTCTGAAAAGGAAAAGAGGCCATCTCTGAAACTGATGTGCTTGTGGGAGGGAGAGTGGGTCCTGAAGCTACTTCAATTATTATGTTGAGTGGATCTTTGGTGATGGATACACTGTTACGCAGACAAAATTCATGGAAGATGCCACTGGAGTAGGTTTTTCTCAGTAACCCTTCAGTACCTGGGGGCTGTTATGCTACCATTACTCTTGCTCAATTGCCAGCCCCTAATGTAGTTCCTGGTGCTTAACAAATACTAGCTGTTCTTGTGATTGGTGTCAGGCCTGTCTCCTTCACTCATGGAGGCCACGCTGAGGGTGCTGCCTTGGCCAGCTGCTTTGCACAGAGATGATCCATAGTCCCGAGGAAGCTTGGTCTGTGGTCTCCAGGCTATTTTTGCCAGCCTGCTTCCCAATTCCAGTAAATTCCCTATTACCACATATTTCTTGGAATACATAAAATGATTTCTCTGGGATCTAAACAGTGTTTCCATAAAGGTGGTCCAGTTTAGAACTAGTTATACTTACTCCTTTCCACCAATGAAAGACTAACTGGGAGGACCCAGAAGTCATGCACTAAGGAGCTGGGAATGGTGACACTATGAAGTACAGAGACCATCTGCATGAGTTTATGTCACCATGACACCAAGTGCTAAGCTGACCAGCATGAAAGCCACAGTGCAGACTCTCACCAAGGTTTTATTCAGCCTTAGGAGGCTGTCAGGGATGGAAGCTGTAGCCTAGGGTTCCCAAGGATCCTGGCAGTCCTTCATAATGCGCATAGGGGAGAAGAGGAGTGAAAATGTACCTGCAGGGCTCAATCTATAGGACAGCAAGAGCTTCTCGTTATGCAAGTGTAAGATCTCCATTCCTGCTTGGGGTCACAAAGCTGCAAATTCAGAGTGCATCTGTATGTGTGGTCATTTCTCATCTATCATGCCTGCAAAGCAGCCCTAAGGAGCTGTCATGAGATCATTCCTGACTAGTTATCACTCACTTGCAGAACACTTGCTGAGCGTTTAAATTGTGCCAGGTACTTTATTGGCAGCTGTTACCCAAAGGCGAATAAGAAACAGTGTCTTTCAGCAAAGAGTTCCTATGTAAATAATACATATTTAAAGCATCTTTTGGCCCTTAAAGGTTTCCTCTCTTGAGCTTAAATTAGCTATAACATTTTTTTAACCTTGCAAAGAGAAATATGTCTAACCCTCAAGCCAAGGGTGAAGGCAACATCCCACATACAGCAGTAGGCCAGAGCATCATCTTCTCTGAATGGAGAATGGAAAGTACCAGAAAAAAGAAACTGGAGATCAACAACAAATACCACAATGGAGGAGCAGGGGAAAGCAGAGGGGCTAGAATTCCCTAAGTGCAGAGTCGTCCCACGAGTATGGGTCGGCTCTATTCTCGAAATCTTCCATTCATTTACAGAGGTCACCTATAGGTCCCAAGACCCTTACTCTTAGCTGCAAGGGAAGTTTGAGAAAGGAAACTTCCGCCCCTTGTGGGCCTGGGGAGAAATTCTACCTGTTTTGAGCAGATGTCTCCACCTGACTCGGGGACATTAGCTTCCCATAGTGCCGCGTGGCATGTGAAGCTTAAGTTATGCCAACAATACGGCTCAGGGGTCAGTTTCTCAGCACGACCACAACCTATTCCCAAACTCATATGGTCAGTGGGTTTCTGAAGCTCTAGCTGTATATCACTGAACAAGCCCTGTTCCAATTTTTAATAAAAACCAGTTTTACCACTCATTTGATTTCCTCTTAGACTCTTCGAATGACCTAAGGGATAACAAGTTTCCATTTTCTTTCATTATTGTCCAATTTCAGACCTCGTCTTTATCATATGTCTTATCAACTCTATTCCTCGAGCACTTTAAAATTTATCCCCACACCAAAGCCAATGGAAAGCTAACAAGGAATTGATTTGGGTGTGACAAAGGAGATGTAAAAGAATAAAATTGAATTGTATATATATATTTTTTTTCTTTTTTTTGCATTTTTAGGGAAGGGTCTACAGGGTGTTCAGGGTCTCACTACTAGATTGGATTTGTAGTGATTCTTCTGTTTACAGCCTCCCAAGTGCTGAGATTACAAGAACATGCCACCACACTCAGTCTCAATTGCCATCTCAGCATGCCGCAGGAGCTGGGCTGGTACGACAGGCCTGGAGATCAAACCCCCAGCCCCTGTGCCTGCTTGCAGGTGCTTTAAGGCACTGAGCTATTTGGCTGGCCGTTTGAGTTGTGTTTTAAAAGAACTAATGGTGATATGAGAGGCTTTATAACCCCACATTCCGTTACTCATGAATTTGCTAAACAGGGTAGTTGCCACAAAGCTGGGTTAGGAAGGCTTGGAGGTAGAAAGACAAGTAAGATTTGGCATATGTGATACCAAGTCATTAACATCCTGCAGGAGAGAGATGCATAATCTGATGAATCAGAAGTCTACATGGCAATCTACCATGTAGATTGTACCAATAGCCACTTCTGGCATCTACCAATATCCACTCCATCTTCTGTGCTTGAGGAACTGTCATTGCATTTGGGTGATGCCAGGCAAGCCAGTGATGGCAGCCTTCCCCTAACTTCCTTTGCAGCTAAGGGAAAGGGACTTGGGACCTCTATGTGGCCTCTGTAAAAGAAGGGAAGGTTGCAGAACAGAGGGGAGACCTTCCGAGGGAATTTAATTTTCCAGATAGAAGAAATTTATAACCATCCTTCCCTGTTGCTTCTTTGCCCCCAGCCTCGATTGCTACATATGAAGCAAGACAGCCACTTCGCCACCGTGAAGAAAAGGCCGAGAAAAATCACAGAGACAGTAGTGTTAATGCCATTTAGCTACTGAAACAGTACCAGCAGTCACCTACCTCTGGTCTTCTTGTTATGAGAAAAATAAATCTTTACTGGGTGAAGCCATCATTAGCCAAGCTTTCTAATGAGCCCTGTTTTCAGAAGCATATCTAATTGATTGAAGGAGGCATTGAAGAAAGCAATTTGGGAGTACAAAAGAGTGCTATTCAAAAGGGAACAAGGATGCCGGGTCTGTGTGGCCCCCTGTATCAGGCTAAGAGGCTGATCAGCAGCCATGGGAGGTTTTGGTGGGAGAGAGGAGCAAGGATGCTTTGATCCGAAGAGCTCGTTAGAGGGCTGTGGGTGAAGCCTTAGGAAAACAAGCCTTGGGTTCCATATCTGTAGGTTCCTGTTGCCCTTTGTTGGGCCGGGCCTTCAAGTCCACATTCCAGCCTGAACACAGACGAGTATACATGGAAGGAGGCCAGCGTGGGAGTTTAACAGGAGAACACAGATGAGGGAAATATTCTCTTCTTTCTCTGGAGGCAGCCTGCACAGGCCTCTAAGCAAGCCAAGGCTGAGCAAGTAGTAGAAACCCTCAGGGGCACCTGCTAGAGCGCTGCCTATAAATTTGTCAGCTCTTGATAAGAACTCTGAAACTCACAGGAAACAAAATAAACCAAAGGCGAGATGAGGCCCCAGTTGCAGAAGCCCTTAACAGGTAGGCAATGCTGGATAGTAAACAAAATCACTTTGCATTTTCTGTCATTGAAGCCAAACAATACATATTTAAAACATCTTTTGGCCCTTAAAGATTTCTTCTCTTGAGCTTAAATTAGCTATAACATTTCTTAACCTTGCGAAGAGAAATAGGTCGAACCCTCGAGCCAAGGGTGAAGGCAAGATCCACATACATGAGTACACCGGAGCTTCATCTTCTCTTAAGAATGCATGCACAAGGCCTTGAGGATCTGAAAAATGACTTTTCTTTTTCACTCAGTCTGTCTGGACTCATTATTTGGCCTTTTATAATATGATTATTGGTATGTGGGGTCTGGCCAAGTCTGTCAGGTTGACTGTCTCTGATATTGCTGTGCCCTGCTTAGTCCTGCTTCATATGGCTAACCTGTTGGTCGGTGCTCTGCCTGGCTTTCTCCTTCACCTTCTTTAGCTCTAGAAACTTCAGCAGACCATGAGCCTCCAGGGCCCAGGGCCCATGTCTTATTCCTCATTACATTCCTGGGACCTAAGAGAGGATCTGGTCAAGGTTTATAGAACGTGGGTTCTCAATCTGGGGTCTGCAGACAGGTTTTGGGATGATGAAATTCAGCGTGAGGTGCCTGCATGCATGTCCTGGGTAAGAATTCACAGCTTTCATCTGATTCTCAATGGGGGTCCTGACTCCCCAAAGTTTAAGAAGTACCTTAGGTCTAAAATGATAGCAGGAAACAGTGCGAAGGCTTTCTATTTTGTAACTTCTATCTTAAAGTGAATAAAAAATTTAAAAGAACATTAAAAATGACAGAATTTCAAAACAAGATAGGAAAAAGACACCGGTTGTTAAACCGCATTGTTATCTTCAAAGTAGCTGTTCAGAATACCTGACATAAGCATGCAAAACCAAGCAAAAATTAACCATTAACTGTTCCTTTCAACAAACCAATAGAAATTAGTAGCACAGTTATTTTAGCTATCTTGGATACATATATATTTTCCTTCCTTTTTCTTTTCTCCCTTCCCCCATTCTAGTTGAACATCCCTTTTTTTTCTCTTTTTAGTAAGTGTCTACAGGGTCTCACTATGTAGATCCGACTTGTAGAGACCCACCTGTGTTCAGTCTCCCAAAGAGCTAGGATTACAGGCGTACACCACCACGCCCAGTCTCAACTGCCATCTCAGCACACCCCAGGGGCGGGGCCAGCACGGTATTCCAGGGATCGAACCCCGGCCACTGCATCTGCCTAAGCAGGCGCTTTAATCTGCCGAGGTATTTGGCTAACCCTGATCTTTCCTCTTGAGTACTTTATCTTTCACTATACCTATTGTACCTTTTGGACTTTATTCTTTCAGTTTCTTACACTAGGGAGATAAAATGATGTTTACACATGTGGGCTTGACTGATTTCACTGAAGAGCATGGTCTCTAGTTGCATTCATTTACCTATAAAAGCCTCGAGTTTTTCTTTATAGCTGAGTAATACTCCATTATATAAAAAACACAACATCCTTTTTTATCCATTCCTTAGTTGATGGGCATTTGGGTTGTTTTCAAGAATTTTTATCTTTTTATTTATTTATTTGTGGAACCAGGGATTGAACTCAGGCCCTTGTGCTTGCCAGGGAAGCGCTTATTCCACTGAGCCATCTCCCCAGCCCCTGGTTTCAAGATTTAACTATGACAAATTGTGCTGCCATAAACATGAGTGCACTTATATCACTGGAGTATGATGTTTTCAATTCTGCTGGACAAATACCCAGTTGGGTAATAGCTGGGTCAGATGGGACCTCTAATCCTAGTGCTTCTCAGGAATCTCTACCCTGATTTCCACAGTTGTTGTACCAGTTTACACTCCCACCAAGAGTAGAGAAGGGTTTCTATATCTCTCCAGCCCCTCCAGCATTTGTTCTCCATTGATTTCTTGATGAAAGCCATTTCTTTGGAGGTTAGATGGAATCTCAGTGCTGTTTTAATTTGCATTTCTTTTTTTTTTAAATTTATTCAGTATGGGGTCTTGCTACACAGCTCAGACTTGTAGTGACCTCCTGTCTCAGCCTCCCCAGTGCTGGGATTACAGGCATATTCCACCAGGCCCGGTTTTAGTTTTGGTGGCTGGCTCAGCATGGGGTGGGGGTTGGCATGGCATGAAGCACAGGGGATCAAACCCAGCTCCGTACACTTGTAAGGCAGGCACTCAGACCTCCAAACTATCTTCCTGGTCCTGCATTTCTTGAATAACCAGTGATGTTGAACATTTTTTCATGTATTTATTTGCCATTTGTATTTCTTCCTCTGAGAAGTGTGTATTCATCTCAGATGCCCATTTTTTGATTGCATATTTGAATTTGTAGGGCTTCATTTTTAAAATTCTTTATGTTTGAGATAGAAGTCCTTTATGTGAGGGGCAGTCAGTTAAAATTTGTTCCCAATTTGTGGGTCTTGTTTTTACTTTGTTGATTTCTTTTGACATGCAGAAACTTTTCAAACAGGTGAGATCTCAGTTGTCAATTATTTGAAGTATTTCTTGTGCAGTCTGATTTCCGTTCATAAACTCTCTGCTTACCCTGATGTCTTCAAGATTTCTACCTACTTTTCCTCTAGTAGATTTAGTGCTTCTATTTTAATATTTAAATCTTTGACTCATTTTGACTTTAGTTGAGTGCATGGTAGTAAACATGGGTCTAGTTTTAGTCTTCGGCCCATGGAGAGTGAGTTTTTCCAGCACCATTTATTAAAGAGGCTACCTTTCAGTGAACATTTTTGACCCCTTTGCCAAAGATAAGGTGGCTGAGTGTGTTTGTACTTCTGTCTGCATCTTTTGATCACTTCCATTGATACTCTGGCCTGTTTTATTGCTAGTATCATGCTAATTTATTCACAGTAGCTTTGTAGTATAATTTCAAGTCAGGGATTGTGATGCTTCCTGCCTTTCCTTTGTTGCTCATGACTGCTTTTGCTATTCTAGGTCTCTTCTGTTTCCAGATGAATTTCAGGTATGTTTTCTTTAGATCTATGATATATACTAATGATATTTTGATTGAGATTGCATTAAATCTGTATAACAGTTTTGGGACTATGGCCATTTTCACAATGTTGTTTCTTCCTATCCATGACAAAGGAATATCTTTCAATTATCTGAAATCCATTATCTGAAATCAATTATCTAAGATTTTGATCTCTTTTTTCAGAGTACTGTAATTTTCACTGTGTAGATCTTTACTTACTTTGTTAGATTGATTGCTAAGTATTTCATTTTTGGGGGTGCTATTATGAAAGGTGTGGTTTTCCTAATTTTTCTCTCAGTGAATTTGTTACTATGTACAGGAATGCTATTGACTTTTTTTAGTACAGGGCCTGCAGGGTCTCACTACATAGATCAGACTCATAGTGATCCTCCTGTTTTCAGCCTCCCAAGTACTGGGGTTACTGGCACATGCCATGCCCAGTCTCAATCGCTGTTTCAGCACTCCCTGGGGTTAGGGCCAGCATTGCAAGTGGTGCTGGGGAATCAAACCCCAGTCCCTATGCCTAAGCAGGTGCTTTAATTCACTGAGCTATATGGTTGGCGCATGCTACTAATTATTGAGTTTTAACTTTGTATCCAGCTGCACTACTGAATTTGGTTATTAAATCTAGAAGTCTTCTGGTTAAGGTTTTGGATCTTCTATTTAGAGTATCATGTCATCTACAAATAATGATAATTTCACTTCTTTCTTTCCAAGCATTATTCCTTTTATTTATCTCTTATCTAATTGGTCTGGCTAATGTTTCCAGAAATACAATGAATGGTGACAATGAACATCCTTGTCTTGTTCCTGATTTAAACTGAAGGCTTTCAGTTTTCATACATTTAGTATGATGTTGACTGTTCATTTGTCATAAAGCCTTTTATTAGACTGAGGAAAAGACCATCTATTCCTGTTCTACCCTGTAGTATAATATCAAGTCAGGAGTTGTGATGCTTCCTACCTTTCCTTTGTTGCTCATGACTGCTTTTGCTATTCTAGGCCTTTTCTGTTTCCAGATGAATTGAATTTCAGGAATGTTTTCTTAAGATCTATGATATGTAGAGTTTTTATCATGAATGAGTGTTGGACTTTCTCAAAAGTTCTTCCTACATGTATTGAGATGATCATGTGATTTTTGTCTTTGGCTTTGTTGATGTGGTGCATTGTATGTATGGATTTGCATATATTGAACCATCCTTGCATTCCTGGGATAAATCCCATTTGGTCATCATGTATAATCTTCTTGATGATTTGCTGCATTCTGTTTATTAGTATTGTATTGAAGAGTTTTACATCTGTGTTCATTAGGAAGATTAGTTGATAGTTCTCTTTTAAAAACAAATTAAAATTATTTGGTACAAGGTCTCATTATGCAACAGACTCTTACTGATCCTCCTGTCTCAGCCTCTTCAGCTCTGAGATTACAGGCATGTGCTACCATACCTGGTTTCAGTGGCTGGCTGGGCAGCACGGCATCTGGCACTGGGGATTGAACCCGGGTCCTTGCACTTTCCGGGTAGATGTTTAGACCATCAAGCTATCTCCCAGCCCCTAGTTCTTTTTTTCTTGGGTTTTTTCCTGGTTTTGGTATCAGGGCAATACTTGCCTCCAGCAATGGGTTAGGGAGAATTGTTTATCTTTCAGTTTCATTAAAAAGCTTGAGAAATATTGATGTTAAATCTTCTCTAAATTTCTTGTAGACTTGCTGTGGATCCATCAAGGACCTGGGTTTTCTTTGTTGGTGAGTTTTTTTTTTTTAATTACATCTTCAATTTCATTGACTGATATTGGTTTTTTCAGGGTTTTTATGTGATAGGCTGTTATTCTTCTCTAGGGTTAAATTCTTATGCCAGGCATCAAGTCCTTCAACTGCTTTCTCTCTACACAAACTTCTGATCCCAAAAAGTATCTGTCTCAGCTAGAAAACAAGAAATAGAAAGCAAAGCCTTGTTCATGGGTCCTTTGGGTGTGCCTTGGTGCCTCAGCAGGGTGTGGATATAACTGTACAACTACCCCTACATCCAAGAAAGAGGAAAGGCTGCTCCCTCTGCTGGCTTCACATGAGCTATTACTCTCTGTGGTTCATCCCTCTTTGCCTTGGCTTCAGCTTTTTCCCTCTTCTGAGGGTTTCTGTAAGCAGGGGCAAAAAACCAGAGCACCAGTGTCCCTGGGATAACAGGAAGCAATTCAGGCAAAAGAGTAAGGCTACCTGCCATTCTTTCCATTTCTTACACAGCCTTCTTATTACCCCAAGTTTCCTTCTATGCAAATGGGAGCATCCTGTAGAATAGCAAAACTGATAGTAGAAATTCCATGCACTGAACTTCCACAATTGGGAGCTAAATAAGCCTTTCTTCTTTATATATTACCCAGTCTCAGGCATTTCATTCTAGCAATGTAAAATTTACTAAAATACCTCTTTTCTAACTACTGAACTCAGCTCTGCTGAGTTCACTATGTGACAAATATGTGGATGAGGGCACTGAGCATGCTTCATGCTTGCTTTAATTTTAACAACTTGCATTACCTTTTGACTTATTAAGTGCTTGCCTTTTGTATTTCTGACTGAATTCTGAGCTTCCTGAAAGCAGGACCTGTTGTATTTTTATTGTCTCCCCAATAAAAATTTCCTAGAGCAGACTTTGATGTTGTTGATCCAACACACACTTTCAGTATACTGGCCTTTCCCATAATTCAACTCTTATCCACCCAGCACACAGCTTTAAGTGTGAGCCATATGTCCTTGGTCTGGCAAGGAGCACGAACTCTGCTGTGTTAGCAGTGCCTCCCACAGAGCCGGACAATCAGCCAACGGTGATAGTCTGAGTCATGAAATGTTTCCCACTATTCAAAGGCTATTTGTGTCTGCTTTGCTTTGTCTAAGCTCAGCAGCTTGGCTAATGCCAATCAGCACTCTCAAAAGGAACTTTTGGGGTTAAATTCCAGCTCCTTGCACAATGTTGGAAGCCAGAGGGGTGGTGCTGTGCCCACCAGCAGGAGGCCAGGCCAGGGGCAGAGCTTCCTGTATGCAGGAGACACTGGTTGAACCACAACTTTGTTCATCCCTTGAAGAGGCCTCGTGTTCCTTCTTTCAACTTCTGCACCCTCGCAGTAGCCTTTGACCTCATCTTTATGTGACATGAATGCATCAGAGGTAAACCACTGTCACCTGGGGCCCTCACAGAGTTCTGGGGCAACACAAGGCCATGTGTAAGCTGCAGCGGCCAGGCACAATTCGTCCTGCTTTCTGGCCTTCCTCACACTTTCAGAGACAAGTTAAGGAAGAAAGCAAGGGAGAGAGAGGGAGAAAGCAAAAGAAGGGAAGGAAGAATGGCAAGAGTTCTAGTTTTCTTAGTAAAAAATGTGGAATAAATTAATGAGACCTCATTTTAATGCAGAGTAGAAGGCAAGTGACCATTTTTTAAAAATGCTAAATCACTAATACTTTTTTTAAAAAAATATATTTTAGTACAGGGTCTACAGGATCTCACTACAAATCTGACTCGTAATGATCCTCCTATTTATAGCCTTCCAAGCTCAGGGCTTATAGGTGCGTACCACCACACCTAGTCTCAATCCCCATCTCAGCATGCTGCGGGGGCAGGGCTGGCACAGCATGCTGGGAATTGAACGCCTGGCCCTGCCTCTGCCTAAGCAGGAGCTTTAATCCACTGAGCTATCTGGCTGGCCCTTAGCCACTAACAAGATGGTAGCTGGTGAATGATTCTGGGGCTTCTTATCCATGTTAAACAGCATACAGTACAGCAAATGCACATTTTTTTCAAGGTGGTAAGAAATGTTTGAAACAACAAATTTTTAAAATATCTGCCCTAAAGTTACAAGATGATAACACACACATTTCCATGTGGCATGTCTCAAAGAGATGAAGGAGCTCAACTTCAGAGTGGGTGTCCCTCAGAAGTGCTTAAAATCTTCACTATATGGAGGTAAGAGATGTCACAGTGGGCAGGGAAGGACTCATTTCCTCATTTCTATAAGGAGGTAAGGGTAAAGCCAGATGGCTGCTACCTCCATGGCACAGAGCAACTGGTCTCCCTGGAAGCTGGAACCTCACAGGTGGTGAAGCTGAAGCCAAAGATCAAAAAGCTTCCAGGGGGCTGGCCAAATAGCTCAATGGATTAAAGTGCCTGCAAGCAGGCATAGGGGCCAAGGTTTGACCCCTGGGCCTGCCATGCCGGCCCCACCTCTAGGGCATGCTGAGACTGGGCATGGTGGTGCGTGCCTGTCATCTCAGCTCTTGGGAGGCTGTAAACAGGTGGATCACTATGAGTCTGATCTAGTAGTGAGACCCTGAATACCCTGTAGACCACTCCCTAAAAATACAAAAACAAACAAACAAACAAAACCAAAAAGTTTCCAGGGCCTGTGCCTTGGTCAGTATTTCATTTTGTATTTGCAACCACATGACTTTGAGACAGGGTCTTGCTTTAGAGTCTAAGCTGGCCTTGAGCTCACTTATGTAGCCCAGACTGGCCTCAAACTCATGGTGATCTTACTTCAGCCTCCCAAGTGCTGAGATTACAGGGTTGCACCACCACACCCAGTTCTGCAACTAGATACATTTATGCCATCAGATTGACATATGTATTTCTCTAGTTTTCTGGGTGCCTCCCTGTCTAGGATGTTTCTTACACAAAGTACAGTGCCTTTTAAAAACAGTGAGCTACCAGAATCCCTATATTAGGAGGGCATTTTGCAAGAACCTTTTAGTAATGAGTCTTTGTATTGTATTTGATGCCCTTTCCTCCCCTAGTATCAATATACATAGTATTCGTTTGAATGGAGAGGGCATGTTTTAAAAAATCTATTGATTCAACCTCTTGCTTCTTTTCTGTTGAAGCTGCCCTAGAGATGACTGTGAGCTCCTCACATCCAGAGGTTGCGGTCAACAATTGGCCCAATTTACAACACTGTTGTAACAGAGTGGTAGAGAAACTCATTAAACTCTGTCTTCATATGTCTGATACCCTTTTTAGGAAGTATAAACCAGGTTTATTATTATTACTATTTATGTATTCGGTACAGTATTTGGTATCTCACTACACGGCTCCACCTCGCAGTGGTTCTCCTGTTGTCAGTGTCTCCAGCGCTGAGATCACAAGCATGCACCACCATGCTGGTCTCGGCGGCCTGCTTAGTGCACCCGGGGGCAGGGCTGGTGTGGCATGTGATGCCAGGGATGGCACCCTGGTCCCTGCGCTTGCCTAAGCAGGTGCTTAATCCATGAGCTATCTCGCCGGCCCTAAACCAGGTTTCTGATTATAAATTGTACTGCTTTGTGAAATAGTTTTTGGTAAATTAGCTGCAATGATTAAGACAGGAGTCCAGGACATCCATAGATGGGGTGGTATGAGGCACGCTGGCTACTTCTTTGTCCAGAGTACTGTTTTATAGGAACCCATGGGATCTCCCGCTGTGACCCATTACAACCGTGGCTGAGGGGATGAAGCAACTGTCTGTGCTCTCCACAGCCCAGGAACTTGTGCGATGAGCTTGCGCCACCACAGGTCAACTGTGCCTGAGATGAGCCCGTGTCAGCCTGCAGCAAGCAGAATCTCCATTTGGACCCAGCTGGGTTCTCTGTTGTTGTTGTAGTGAGGCCTAATCAGCATAAAAATGAAGTTGTTTTGATTTTCCACTGTCTGTGTGCTATCAGAAAACAGTTATTAGGAAAATCACATTAATTAGCAACAGCTGAGGGGAGGCTGGGCCGTTCTGGAGTTGCAGCTGCAAGGGTGCAATCTGCCTGTTGACTAGATTTTAACAATCAACAAAATAAATAGTCTCAGAGTGTATTTAATCACATTAGTTTCATTTTCTTCTATTTCTATTACTGTGCAGGACTGGTAGTTAATCTACATTAAGTAATCTGATACCATTAACACACTTAGTTCAAAGCATAACTTGGCTATCTTTGTCCTCCGATTTATTGGGAGCAATACGCTGTTTAACTTAAAGCTCATTTCTAACCTTATTCATGAAAATGGTGAAATGTGTAAGCTGACAATCTTTGTCTTACGAAGCAGGCAACAGAATTGGGAGGCTGGATAAGTGGACAGAATGACAGGCAGATGACAGATGAGCCCCTACATATGCTAGCATCTGAACCTTTGAAACTCCAACCCCAACTAGTTTTCTACTTGTCTGTGTAAGTATCGTGAACTCAGTGTGGTAGAGACGGTATAAGAGACATCTATGGTCAGGTAGATTGAATTTGACCCTGTCTCTACTTTTTCAGGGTATAGGACATGAAAACTGAGATTCAGAGAAGCAGTTTATCTCCTATACCTTGAAAAAGTGGAGACGGTCAAATTCAATATCTCAGTTTTCTGCCCTCTAAATTGCAGTTCATATTTCCTGTATGGGGTTCCTGGGAATATTAATCAGCTAAAGCGATGTGGAAGTTTCCTACCAAAAGTTTTCTTCTTCCACTTTTAAAACTTTGTATTTTTATTTAACCTCTCACGTGTTTGTGTTTTTCTGCCCAGTCCGAGCTATGGCCCACCTGGGAGTTTGTGCCAATCCGTCAGTGTCAGGTCATGTGTCTTGGCTTTCTCTTCAGCCAGTATGACATCGACTACCAGCTACTGAGTACCTACTATGTGCCAAGCACTCCGAAGCATTTATGTTATACCATCGAAGGGTTTTAATAACTGGGCTAGTCGTTAGTGTCATTGGAGGGATAACTGACATC
The DNA here is from genome assembly GCF_000260255.1 of Octodon degus. Taxonomy (NCBI): domain Eukaryota; kingdom Metazoa; phylum Chordata; class Mammalia; order Rodentia; family Octodontidae; genus Octodon; species Octodon degus. The sequence goes on along the minus strand of NW_004524643.1, from coordinate 7,014,680 downwards.
CTAATTCCATCCCAGACCAATGAGCTTAGAATTTGCAGAGGTGGCGGTCAGAGAAACAGTGGGTTACAAGCGAGCCAAGTGATTTTAATGTGTGGCCAGGGCCAAGCGGGACGGGTGCAGATTTGCTGCTTTAACTCTCTCATCTAGGGGGTAGGCACGGTGCTATTGTTATCTTCTTTGGCTGCTGAAAAAAGCCAAGGCAAGAGTGGGATCTGAAACCTTGCTCAAGGTTACATAGGGTAAAGGAGAGAAGCCAGGATTAAGAACCCGTGCGGTTTGGCTTCTCAACCCAAGTCTTCTCCACTGGTCTCTCCTGCCCCCTGTGGGACAAGGAGCCCTAAGATAAGGTTACTGGGCAAAGGCAGCAGCAGGTATCCCCACTAGATTTGGGCCATCCGAAAAGACATCGTGCACAGCATAGCATGCCAGTTTGTATCTTGGCTTTCACGCTCTGGGTCTCTTCAATCCAGTACAAATCCTAGCACCTCTCTAAGCTTTAATTTCCCACAATGATTATGATATCAACCTTGAGGCAATGGTTGAGAGGTAGAGTGGAAAACTGTCAATCTCACACTATTTAAATAATGGAAAGGGCACTTGCCAGGCTTGGACGGGATGAGCCACCGTGTCAACCTTGACTTGTCTGCCCCGGAGCCCTGCTGCAAGGTACAAGCTTGGTACAACAGACCATTTCCAAGGAAAGCGTGATTAGCAGCAGCATCTGTGGCGAGTTCCACAGAGGTGTGGAAAGGGCCAGCTTTCCTGGCTGTGGAGGAATAATGGAATAATTACGCTCTTCTGGGAAGAGCTCTTTTAGAGATGGCTGTGACAGTGAATGGGAGGGGAGTTAGCTGCCCCTCCCCAACCCCACTGTCCCTCAGCTGGTGACTCTGTCATTTGCTGGCTTTATTCCAGGGGATGAAGAGAAAATAGGAATGTAGCCTGGATCCAAAGACAGCCTGCCATTAGAGGGTTACGGATGAGTGTCCTGGTGCAGGTCCCTCTGCCTCTTTCTTTTCCCTCCCCCATAGGTAGCACGAGCTTGGCACACAGTAGGTGCTCACACCTGACATTAGAGGGTTACAGATGAGTGTCCTGGTGCCAGCCCCTCTGCCTCTTTCTTTTTCCTCTCCCATAGGTAGCACGAGCTTGGCACACAGTAGGTGCTCACTAAGTGTCTGTCAAATGACTGAGGCTTGAGGCATAGTGAGGGGTAGAGTGTGGGGAACACTGTTTGGTTGTTCTTTCTGCACGGAAGCCAAATACCTCCTATGGGGGTGCTAATGGCCTGGTTTAGATGTCCCCCCAAAGCCTCACTCAGTCACAGTTTCTCCAGAGGTGGCTGAATCTAGAGTGGGGGATTGTTTCATGGTCAGTGCTAAGATTAAGGGTGCAAGGATTAAAGGTGGTCATTACTAAACCAGCCCACAGGGGATTGACACAGTAGAGGTAGCCTGGATGCAAAATAAGGGGCGGGAAGAGGCTTGGCTTCCTCTTGCTGCTTTTTATTACATTCTGAACTGTTCTCTGCCATGTCACCCTGCCTTGGAGCCAGGTGACTATGGGCTGAAACATCTGAAAACTGTGAGCTAAATAAACCTGTCCTATTTAATTTGGGATGTTGGGTATTTTGTCTCAGCAATGAGAAAAGTAACTAAGACAAGTGCAACACATAAGCATTTTAAAGGTTTTTTGGGGGATAATACTTGAGATTTAACTCAGGGCCTTCAACACTGATCTACATATCCAGGACTTAACTGGTTTTTGTTTGTTTGCTTGCTTTTTGAGACAGTGCCTCACTGAATTGCTAAATTGTCTGCACTGACTGGGCTTGAATTTGTGATCCTCCTGCCTCAGCCTCCCAGAGTGCTAGGACAACAAGTGTGTACACTATGTCTAGCCCAGCTCGGCTTTGATCTTGCCTTATTGCCTGAATTCCTCACTGTGACCCAAATTAGTGTCTAGTTTCTCACCTTGAGACTGTCCTTCCTTTGAAGGCTTTTGGTATGCACATTGACCCTGAGATGTCCTGTCCTCCTCCACTATGAGCTGCTCAGGCCCAGTGGCCAGTCTGGGTAAAACCCTCACCTCGTCTAGCTCAGTTTCTCTGGACCCATGACGGGTCACACACAACTGATGACAGAACGGGTGTGCACAGGGATCAAGTGACTGTTAGGGTTTAAATCTGAAATGTCCCCTGAGAACTCATGTGTTGAAGGCTTGGCCACAAGCTGGTGGCTTTATCTGGAGTTGAGGCCTTGGAAGAGGAGTTAGGGCACTGAGCACACACCCTGGAGGGGAGCAGGGGACCCTAGCCCTTTGCCCCTCCCCTGCTTCCTGGCCACCAGAACATGAGCAGCTGCTCCACTGTGCTCTTCAGCCAGGACCTTCTGCTTCACCTGGGCCCAGCAACAGCGGAACCCAGCGACCATGGACTGGAGCCTCTGAAGTCATGAGCCAAAGGGACTCTTTCCTTCTTTAAGTCATTTTTCTCAGGTATTTTGGCACAACAATGGAAAGCTAACAAACATGGTATGGGTGCTGACCTGAGCGTGAGATGTACAAAGACTGAAGATTGTAAACATCTCCTACTTTGCCTGTTTACTAAAGTTCTTTTTAAAAAGATGGGAAGTTGGCCTCAATGAAGATGTCTTCAGGTTTTGGGGCAGGTCAAAGGCTTGATCTAGGGCATCAGACAGCTGGGACTCATGTCTAGCTCTACACTTAGGAGCTACATGGTGTTGGAAAAGTTGTGCCTCTGTTTTCTTCCCTGTACAATGGAGCAAATAATGTTATCTTCATCATAAGATCATCAGCATGCATTTTTGCTATTACCATTACTGCCTTTTTAAAAATGAGGTCATGGGCCGGCCAAATACCTCAACAGATTAAAGCACCTGCTTAGGCAGATGCAGTGGCCAGAGTTCCATCCCAGGGTCTGTCGTGCTGGCCCCGTCCCCGGGGCACACTGAGACAGCAATTGAGACTGGCCATGATGGCACGTGCCTGTAATCCCAGCACTTGGGAGGCTATAAACAGGAGGATTACTATGAGTCTGATCTACATAGTGAGACTCTGTAGACCCTGTAGACCCTGTACTAAATACAAAAATAAAAATAAAAATGAGGTCATCATATGGGTGACTTCTCAGGGAAGGGATATTTTGACAAAGGAAAGAATAAAAGAGAGAAGGAAAATAAAAGAAAAAAATCATGTCATTGAGCATCAGATCCTTATACCCCTGCACAGTCTCACTCATCTCAACCACAGCTTGTCCTGCTTCCTCTGCATCTCCTGCACAGGCCCAAAAGTATTCCTTCATTCCCTGGCCTAGGCACAGTCCCAGTCTGTCTCCCCTTTTCTAAAGCTTTTGCTGGTATACTCTGTCACTCAGAGGTTGTGTGCCTTGGACCTTCTTCATTACTTCCAATAAGGTTGGGAGCTCTGGCTCTATGTTGCTCCCAGGACGGCACTTGGGAGAAGCCTGGCTCTGTGGCTACTGCCCCCTGCCTTGTCTGTTGTCTGCAAGTTCCTGATAGCATAGGCTACACATTGATCAGCTCTGCATCCCCAGGGTTGGGCTTGGGGCTTGGTATGCAATGATGGTACTTAGTGCCTACACTATGGGAAAGAAAGAGGGGCAAAAAGATGGATGGATGGATGAATGGAAGGCTGGCTGGCTGGCTGGCTGGCTGGATAGAAGGAAGGAAGGAAGGAAGGAAGGAAGGAAGGAAGGAAGGAACTCAGTCCAGTCTCTCAGACCTGGTAAGTTCCTGTCTATCTTTTCTCTTGAACCCATTGTCTTCTCCTCCAGACCTCAGCACAGCTTTCTGGGAGGAAGAAACCAGAAAGAAAACAGGAAAAGGAGAAAGAATAAAAGATACAAATGCAGTTCTTCCGCTCCCCAACCACCTGGAGACTTTCCAGTAAGTCACCAATTGGAAACCACTTGGCATTAGTCAGCTTCTCATTGCTGGGATCCAATACCTGACACACATAATTTAAAGGAGTAGGTTTATTTGGCTTGTGGTTTCAGAGGGTTCAGTTCATAGTAAGCTGACTTTGAGGAAGACACATCATGGCAGATGGGCATGGTGGGGCTACTGCATGCTTCAAAGCAGCTGAGAAGCAGAACACAGGGAAAGAGCACCAGAGAGAGAGAGAGAGAGAGAGAGAGAGAGAGAGAGAGACAGACAGAGACAGAGAGAGAGACATTCCTGTTGTCTGCAAGTTCCTGATAGCATAGGCTCCACATTGATCAGCTCTGCATCCCCAGGGTTGGGCTTGGGGCCCAAAGACTCACCCCAGTGGTCCACTTTCTCCAACTGGGTCCTATTTCCCAACAGCACATTCAACTATGAACTTTAGCATATGAGTCCACTGGTATATATGATCCAGTGACCTCTCCAGGAATCTCTTCATCCAGGCAACTTAGCAATTAAGATTACATGACACACATTTCAACTTTATAGAAAACTTACAAGAACCATATATGTGCCTAAGGAGAGTCACATGGAGAGAAAACATTCTCTCAGGCTTTCACAGAAAGCACATTCGCCAAGCAATGTCTGTGACTCGTCCACATGGCTGACACTGACAAACATTCTGAGGTATAGGATCTCAGGATAAATCCTGAGGGGATTTCATTGACCTTATCAGACCCAAAAGCTACAACTCTTGTTGCATAGGTCCTGCTTTACCTTGGTCTTAATCACCCAGCAGAAAAGTATAAAAATGAAATATAAGAAGTAAAGCCATGCTGTTATGTTGAGCTGTAGGGGACTCAGGTCAACAATTTTTCACATTGCCAGTGAAGTAGAAGACCCAATATTATTATGGACTACTGAACTCTTTTAGATTATTTTGCTGAGTTAACACACCTATAATATTCAAATAACGGAACTTAACAAAAAAAAGGGTATACAGATGAATGTCCATTTTGTATCTGTGTATTCAAAGTGGTTAGGATAGATATATAGTTACATTCTCTTAAAGAATAGAGTGATTTGTTCTAATGGTGTTTGTAGATAGGATATCATGTCCACATCTTGTACAGCAATTAACCACTGGGAGGAATGTATGCAATGTGTTAATTATTGAAACTGTCCTGCCAATTTGATTTGAAACTGTCTCATTGCTATTTGTTTCTCAATAAAATTATGGAAAAAATAAATAAAATTTTTGAGGACTTAACAAAAGAACCATATAAAGAAATCCATCCACTCCCTGAAACATTTGGGACTAAGTGGTTGACAAGATGCTCAGTTGCTTCAAGTATGATACTCTCTTATGTATTTTCCCCCACACAAGGAAAATCTAGAAAACTACAATATAACTTTCAGAATTAGAAGTTACTATTCACATATGGGATCCTTATTCAACTCTACTCAAGTGTCAACCATTGCTCCTTGATAGCCAAAAGATCTAGCTTAGGATCACTCTGTTATACTGAGACTTTCCGTTACTTTAGTTCCTTCAGTCGATAACAGTATTTCAGTCTTTCCTTGTCTTTTATGACTTTGAAACTTCCAAAGATTACATGTTGTTTAATCTGCAAAATGACGAGCTTGTCTGATGTTTCCTCATAATTCAATTTAGCTAATGCATCTTTAGCATTAACGCAATAGGTAGGATGCTGTGTCTTTCTCATTGCATCTTATCAAGTGGCACATAATTGAAGTTTAGATTTATTCCACGACAGATTTCTGCAAGACTTCTCCACTCAAACATTCCTTTTTTTCCTCTTTGTATTTACCAAGCATTTTGGGGATGGGTAGTTTGAGATTATATAAACTTTTCATTCTATATCAAACTTTCTAGTTATGTATTTATTCATTTTTAAAATTTAACTGGCATATGTTTTTATATTAAATGACCTATGGTTATCTATTTTATTTAGTAAGTTGTAATCCATTTATCTGCATGAGAACTTATAGCCTGTGTATATTTTGCTTAGTCTTTCTTCTGTCTTGATGCAGTATTTCAGTGTTTATCTTCCTTAGTTTTGATATTTTAAAATTTTGCATGACTCTTCTGTTTTATATATTTTTCTAGTGCCCCATCATTTTTAATGAGAATCAGCAAGCAGAAAGCAAGCAAATAGAGTGAGGCCCCAGTAGACCTAAAACTCAATAGGTTTTGAAACTCTGAAATCATCTTTAAATTATAGATTTGGGGGGGATAGATCATTGCAAATGAGAAAAGGGCCAAGAGGATGGGGGTATAAATAGAATTAAGATGTGTTAGATCATGGATCCATGACCTGTGATGAATGTAGTCATTGCATATTGCAAATATGCTCATAAAAAATAAATACAAGTTACAGGCATTGTCCAAAATACTGGCACTTAAAAACATTCACTTCTGGGGATGCTGTTTCTTTGTCTTAGCAAACATTGCCATTGTGATCATCTTTGTTTGGTGGCAATTGTACAACAATCACAATAACAGCGACAATCACAACACCACCTCGTGCAGGGCTTACTCTGTGCTAGGGTTCACACGTCCTGACCCACTTGCTGCTCGCAGCAACTCTGTGGAGCAGCTATACTATTACCCCACTTGGACAGGGGAGACATCTGATGCACTGGGCCTTTCAAACAAGTTACCTGGACACCCAAGAGGGCTGAATAGAGGTACCCAGTGTTCGCCTTCTCCTTCACAAGAAGAACCGATGTACGTGAGAGACATGAGAGAATGCTGGCTATCAGCAAGAGACTGGGACCATGTTTACATCAAAGAACCTGGAGTAAGAAACTGAAAACTTCCACAACCCTCACTAGTTTTTTGTCCACATTGATAAGTAACCAGGAATCTACGTAGTCACCATTGGAAAACAATCTCATAATTTCCAGTGACTACTCAGGCCATCTTGAGAAAGGAACTGTGGTCTGAATTGAGACTGTTTGCAGGTCAGAGATGCCTGCATAGCTCCATCTCTGGGGCTCCACAGAACATCCTACTGCACTGGCTGGGGTAGGGAGGGTAACTCTCCAGGGAGCCCAGGTTGGCCTCAAGTCTGCTGGGTGCCCTGTACTCTAGGGGACAGGTGTTGCAACACAGAGGAGATTAGAGGGTGTTGCTTTCAATAGCCAGAGTCCAGGCACTGGCCCTCTGAGACCAAGGGTGCAGGTAGCAGTCTGTAGACTTGCCCCAGAGCCAGGACAGAAGGCAGGTGCCAATGGGATTCCCCCACCACTCCACCCTGCCCCACCACCAGGTGGTTACTGACAGGGCCAGGAAGGAGCACCTTGGCTATGCCGCTGCTCGGCTCACAAGCAACAACTTGCTCTGCCAGACTGAAGGAGTTGAGGGGAGAAAGGTCCAGCTCCAGATGTTGCCTGGAAGCACACAGCCAAGAAAGCCAAATGGATCTTTGCCTGATACCAGCTGCAGGTGCTCTCCTATCTGTGTGCTGTCACCAGCAGAGAGGAACGCCTCGGTTCCCACCTTAGTCACCTCACAGCTCCTGCTCTTGCTGTGTGACTTTCCCACTGCTATCAGGACTGGGTGTGAGCGTTCAGAGAAGATCTGCAATTCCCTATCACTGCCTCTCTCATGTAGCCCCCGACTCATGCCCCTGGATGGTCAGAGAGCAAGTGCTTCAGACCCTGCACTACTGCTGAGGCTGTAAGTACAGAGGGCCTTGTGGGTAGGAGACCTAGAATCAACAGTGCTCAAAACCTCTTTGCTTGAAAGGATCCACCCATCCATTGTAGGAGTAACATAGTGAAGACCCCCATAGCCACTGCTTTTGGCACCATTCTTGTCTGAACCACTGTTACCTGCTACTCTTGCATAAACCACGAAGAAAATGGGTCTGATTTCACTGTGGCACATATTGTGCCCAGAGTCATTAATCACAGCCAAAGGGAGTGATAGGAATAATATGCTGTGATGCCCAGCTGGAAAGAAAAGCTATACTGTATAATAAACGGGTTTCCCAAGACACATATTCAGGAGAAAGCTGCTACTAAGATCATCCAATAAAAGTGGTAGCAACGCTACCAGATGTGGTAGTTGTGATTCATGAGGTGTGCAAATCTCAAATATAGGAGGCCAAGAAATATGAAAAAGAAAGCAACATGGTACATCCACAACAACATAATAATTCTCTAGCAACACATTCTGAAGATATTGCTCTGGATAAAATGCTGGATAAAGAATTCAAAAGAAAGATTGCGAAACAACTCAATGAGCCAGGCATGGTGGCGCATGCCTATAATTCCAGAACTTTGGGAGTCTGAGTAATGAGAATCCTAGATTCAAGCCTAGCCAGGGAGCTCAGCTCCTCAGCCAAGGGTGGCTGGGTGGCGGTGGGAAATGTAGATTAATAGAAGCATTGTGGACTCAATCCCCAACATAGAAAACATATAAAATTTTTTAAAAATCAATGAAATCCAAGATAATAAAATAAACAGTTAAATGAAGTTACAAAGACAATGCAGATATGAATGAGAATATTCAGCAAAGAACCAAGTTAAGTTAAAAAAAAAAAAAATGCAAATGAGCGACTCAACAACAGACTACCTCCAGGGAAGGTAGAACATCAGAATTTGAAGTAAATCATTTGAAGCATCTCTTGCCAGACAAAAAGAAAAAAAGGAAGGAAGGAAGGACAGATGGACAGATGGATGGACAGACAGACAGACAGATAACAAAGAGAGTATTCAAAGTATTCAAAGAGAGTATCTCTGAGACACCAGTACCTGAAAAAAATATTTTTTGGATATCTGAAGTTAAAGGGGGAAAGTTAATGGCATAGAAAACCTATTTTTCTTTTAAATGTATTTAGCATAGGGTCTACAGGGTCTCATTACACAAATCGGACTCGTAGCAATCCTCCTGTTTTTAGCCTCCCAAGTGCTGAGGGTAAAGGTGCATGTCACTATGCCCAGTGTCAATTGCTGGCTCAGTGTGCCCAAGGGGTGGAGCCAGCATAGCATGATGAGGATCGAACACTGGTCCTTGTGTCTGCTTAAGCAGGCCCTTTAATCCACTGAGCTATCTGGCTGGCCTAGAAAACCTATTTTTAAAAATTATAGCAGAAAACTTTCCAGATCTCAGGAAACACAGAAATCCTTGTAAGGAGGGTTCTTAGGCTCCAACTAAACATGAATAGGAAAGACCTTCACCTCAGTATATTATAGTAAAACTTTCAAAATTATAAAGCAATGCAACAGTCTAGAATCTCTGAAAGAAAAGCACCAAGACATATTTGATGATATCTCTAGTGGACTAACAGCAGATTTCTCAGCAGAAATGATATAGACAAGGAAAGAGAATGACATAATCCAAAACCTGAAATGAAATAATTGCCAAACAAGAATACTACACCCAGTTGGGGAGATAGCTCAGCAGCATAAGTGCCTGCCTGGTAAATGTAAGGTTCTGAGTTCGATCCCTGGTACCAAAACAAAACAATCACTCCCAATAGGCTATCCCTCATGAAGGAGAAATAAAGCCCTTCAAATGCGAGCAAAAATCAGACTAGCCTTACAAAAGGTGCTTATAGAACTTCTACACCCAGAAGTGAAAGAAAGGTAACTGCATTATGAAAGTAAGTGAATGTATATATCTCACTAGATCAGTAGATACACAAAAGGATAATCAAAATCAAACATCAGAAATAAAAAATTGAATATTATCAGTATAGTAAATCATCAGAACACAAAGATGGACAGAGTAAAATAAAGTGTATTCTAAACAAGTAATAGATCAACCAAATGATAAGAATAAGTTCTTACTTATCAATAACTCTCAATATAAATGGACTAAATTCTCCAATTAAAAGATACAGACTGAATAACAAAACAAAACAGGGTGAAACTGGCTGGACAGAAAAGATGCTGGATTTGTCTGAGGAACACAAGGAATATGTGATTTTCCTGCTGGTCGCCAAGTTTGGGCAGATTGAAGTGGAGTTTCCAAGGCGATGATCCAATCCTAAAATCTAGAAAGGCACCTCCAGAAAACTCAGTGTGAACAGTGCCACTGTCCAGCGTGGTGTGGAAGGATGAACGTATCTCCTCTCTGAGAGCTCAAAGCTTATGATATCTGAACTGCATTTCCAAGACTGTGTTTTCATTTTAGGATTCTCTGAACAACTCAACAGATGAATACTTCAGCTTTATCTGGAGAACAGAAAGCAGACCAGAACTATTCTAAATGGACTGGTGCCCAACCTTCCAAATTGCTGTTTGGAAGACCCAGCCCCCCTGCTTCATTTAGTTCAGCAGCTCCAGCAAGCACTGGAGGAGATGAAAACAAAACACTGTATCAGAGTAGTTCACACAATACACCTGTTTTAAGATTTTAATCCTTTATATCATTTATGAATTGGTGCTATGCAGGAATTACCTTTCAAAGTTAATGCTTTGTTAATTGACAATGATAAGTATCTAGAGTACATGGATTTTCTTTTCCTATTGCAAGATATTGAGGTCATGATCAAAAATTAATGTATAGTTTCTTTCCAGTGCTAAATGTGGTGAGCTCCTTGACAGATTGAAATGTACTTTGTATTTTAAGTGTGTGAATAGGATCAAATTAGCTAGAAATGAACCTATACTATTCATGTCTTGTGTATATATGAATGAACATCCTGCTTTTGGAACTTCTTTATCTCTTTTATTATTTTCCTTATTACTGATCAAAATGTAAAAACAGAATTTATGATGTGACACTAAAAAACAAGCAAAAGCAAAACAAGAAAGAGAAGCCCCAACAATATAATGTCTATGAGAAACTTAGCTCAACAGTAAACAGACTTGGGGCTGGGGAGATGGCTCAGTAGAATATGAACTTCCTCGGCAAGCGCAAGGACCTGAGTGCAATCCCGGGTTCCACCAAAACAAACAAACAAACAAACAAACAAACAAACAAACAGTAAACAGACTTGATGAAAACGAAAGGACAGAAAATCATATTTCAGGTAAATGGAAAGCAAAAATGAGTGGGAATAGCTGTATTTGTACTTGATAAGACAAGCATGAAGACAAAAACTATAAGAAGGGTTAGAGACAAAGGCCAGGATGTAATGGTCAACGGGTCACAGGAAACAGGGAAAGTTCACACACTTCTTCCTATTGCAAATTCCACTGTTTTAAAGATACTCCCCTATATAGTGGCACCTGGGTTCAAGAACACTTCTGCTCTCAAACAGTTTATTTTGCAAACAGAAGTACTTTGAAAATTTTTTGTTTTGTTTGCAAACTGAATTGGCTGACCAACATGATGGGCCATATTTTCTTTCTTTCTTTCTTTCTTTCTTTCTTTCTTTCTTTCTTTTTTTCTTGGTACCAGGGATTGAGCTCAGGACCTTGTGCTTGCCAGGCAGGCACTTATGTCAGTGAGCTATCTCCCCGTCCCTGTGGGGCATCTTTTCCACAGGAACATAAATGTGGCTGTCTTTTCCTTTTTTTATTTTTTATTTTTTTAACAAAGGGCATCTTTTTTGTTTTGTTTTTTAAAAATAATTTTATTGAGAAACAAATAGCAATGAGACAGTTTCAAAACTGAGTAATAGGACAGTTTCAATAATTAATACATTGCATATTGTCTTAGTGGTTATTCATTGTATAAGATACAGACATGATATCCTATCCACAAACACTATTAGAACAAATCTTGCTATTCATTGAATTAAGAGAAAGTAGGTGTATATGTCTATCCTACTTTGAATATACAGAAACAAAATGGTCGTTCATTTGTATCCCCTTTTCTTTGTTTAGTTTTGTCATAGAAGGGTATGCCATTATAATTTAAATATTGTAGGTGCGTGAACTCAGCAAAATATTCCAATACAGTCCAGTAATCCATAGTAGCAGTGGGTTTTCTGTAGGACTGGCAACATCAGAAGTTGTTGACTTGAGGTAACTGTATTTTCCAAAATCACAGAACAGAGGAATTTCTGTCACGTTCCAGGAACACCCAGACCCACTCCTAGCCCAGACCCAGTGAGTGTGTGGGAGAGCTTCTGGCTACCCTGCACAGGCAGGACTGACTCCTGGTCCCAGCCCAGAGGCAGCGTGGGTGAGACCATCTTCCACCCCCTTGGGATGCCCCCCACCACTACGCAGCACCTCCCCCAACCCGCCCACAGAGTAGGAATTTCTGCCGTATTCTGGGAACCCCCAGACCCAGTCCTAGCCCAGGTCCGGTGAGTATGTGGGAGAGCTTCCTGCTACCCTGTGCTGGCGGGACCGACTCCTGATCCCAGTGCAGGCACACTCTGGGTGACACCTTCTTCCACGCCCTTGGAATGCCCCCCACCACTCCGCAGCACCTCCCCCACCCTGCCTGCCGAGTAGGAATTTTGCCGCATTCCGGGAACCCCCAGACCCATTCAGCCCAGGTCAGGTGAGTGTATGGGAGAGCTACCTCTCCCTCCTACTCCACCTTGTCCACTCCAGGCTCAACTCAGGCTTGGCTTACAGGCTGGGGTGTAACCCTGCAGCTGCAATCCCTACAGACAGGGTAGAGGATAGAACCACCCAGCTAGTTCAGGAGCAGAACATCTTGCCACAGGGGCAAAACAGGTTCACTCTCAAGGGCAGCAGCAGGAAGGAGCTGAGCACAGCACCCAGACCAAAGCCAGGCACAGGTGGATAAATCCAGACTTTGTAGATCTGCACCTGAACTTCAGTACATGCTAAGGTTATAACTACAACAAAGATCTACAACAAAGGTCAGAAGACAGTGCTACACAAAATGACGAGAAAGAACAAAATGCAATCTCAGAACCCAACCCCACCCGTAAAAAGTGCAGAGGACACTAACACAGAACAAATTGGGAGTCACACAGTTGAAAGCACTGAATCAATGGCTTTTGAAATAAAGAAACAGCTGCAGAAAGGTATAGAGGAACTTAGACTGGAAATAAAAAAAGAAATCCCTGAATTAATAACATCTGCAGTAAAGAATCAAATGCAAAAACATATGGAGGAAACCCAGTGCCCACCCAAAACAAGTG
>NW_004524643.1:6953560-6995149 GCF_000260255.1 Octodon degus | reverse complement strand
CCCAAAATCACAGAACAAACTAGTTCACTAATCAGGTATCACTATACATCCTAAGTGGTTTCATTTATACCACTAGCATATCATAATTCATTGAATAGGAAGATTTTTGTTATTATACTTCTTTTCTGCAGGAATCTTTTTGGTGTGTGTTTTACACTCTGAGTAATTAAAGATAACAATACACAGTATAGTAACTATTATACTCTCTGTGGTGTCCTGGTTCACAAGCTGAATTCTTTCTACAGTTCTGGTCACAAACCAAAGTAGACAAGAACTGAATAAAATTCAATGGAGAGGGTCAATATTGACTTTATGGGAAAACTGGATTTAATTCTTGTCCAGTTTGGTTTGCAACCAGAATCATGGCAAGAATTAAGTTTTGTGAACCAAGGCACCACTGTATTTATGAAATTTTATTGTTTTCATAAAAGACATAATAATGGGAAATCCATATTCACCTAACATCAGAGCACACAATTCTGTAAAGCAAACACTATTAGACCTGAACACAGAGACAGGCTTTCCAGCAGGGAACTTTAACTCCCCATTTTCATCAATGGGCAAGTCATACAGACCGCCCCCTAAAACAATGGACATCAGATTTAAACTATTTTATAGATCAAATAGATGGGTCCCAGGCAGTTATAAAACATTTTATCCTCTAGACACAGGATGCACTTTCTTTTTATCAGAACTTTCTCTAAAATAGACCATATTTGACTACTGGACTCTATTGGATTATTTTGCTGAATTCACGCACCTACAATATTTTAATGGCAAGGGAATACCCATATCTACAAAACTAAACAAAAAAAAAAGGGATACAAATAAAGGACCATTTTGTATCTGTATACATAAATTAGTTAAGATAGATATACAGCTATTTTTCTCTTAATTCAATGAGAAGAAAGATTGGTGCTAGTAGTGTTTGGACAGGATATCATGTGTGCATCTTATACTATGAATAACCACTACAAAGGCAACAATATGCAATGTATTAATTATTGAAACTGTCCTACTAATCGGTTTTGAAACTGTCTCACTTCTATTTATTTCTAAGTAAAATTAATTTTAAAAGAATAAAATAAATCATATTTTAGGCCACACATCTTAAATTTTTAAAAATTGAAATCATTCTCTAATTATAGTAAATAAAACTAAATTCAATAAGAAATGGTCTACAGATTCAGTGCAATCCCCATTAAAATACTAATGATATTCTTCACAGAACTAGGAAGAAATAACCCTAAAATTCATTTGGGAAAGACCTCAAATAGCCAGAGAAATCTTGAACAAAATTTAAAAGCTGAATGTACCACAATGTCTGAGTTCAAGACAAACTACAGAGACATATTAAGCAAAACAAAATCTTATTGGCGTCAAAATGGACACATAGACCAGCCGAACATAATGGCCCACAAATAAACCCATTTGCCTATAGGCAACTAATTCTTGACAAGGTCCAAATATACATTGAAAAAGGGACAGCCTCTTCAGTAAGTAACGCTAGGAAAACTAATAGCCATATGTAGAAGATTAAAACTTGATCCCTCCCTCTCACCCTGTACAGAAATAAACTCAAACCCACTCAGTGGTGGGTGGCACATGCCTATAATCCCAGTACTCAAGAGGCTGAGGCAAGAGGATCACCACATAAATGTAAACCCTTAAACTCTGAGACTACCAAAAAACATAGGAGAAACATTTCAAGACTTTACTATAGAGAATGAGTTTTTGCTCAGCCTAACCTGGGGGCAGGGCTGGCACAACATGTGGTGCAGGGAGACTGAACCACAGTCTCTGCAATCTTGCCTAAGATTGCCTAAGCAGGTGCTTTAGACCACTGCGCTATCTTGTTAGTCCCAGGCAATGATTTTCTACAAAAGACCCCTAAAGCACTGCCCAAAAAAAGCATAAATTGATCAATGAGATTACATTGTACTAATAGCTTCTGGACAGGAAAGGAATGAAGAGGAAAGCCACAGAATGGGAGCAAATATTTATCACCTATTTATCTTCAGAAAACATAAGAAAGTAAAAAAATTCATCCAGAAAACATAAGAAAGTCAACAAATTTAACAGCAAAAAAATAATTCAATTCAAAAATGGCTAAATGCTCTGACTAGACATGTCTCAGAAGAAATACAGATGGAGATCATTACTCATCAGAGAAGGGCCAATCAACGGTACAGTGACATGCCATCTCCTTCTAGTTACAGTGGGAATCATCAAAATGAATGAAGGAAGAAATAGCAAATGGTAGTGAGGAGGGAGAGAAAAAGCAATTCTTACACACTTTTTTTTGTATTTCAGTACAGGGTCTACAGAGTTTCACTATGTAGATTGGACTCACAGTGATCCACCTGTGTTCAGTCTCCCATGAGCTGAGATTACAGGCATGTACCACCACACCCAGTCTCAATTGCCTTCTCAGTGTGCATGCCAGGGATTGAACCCCGGCCACTGCATCTGCCTAAGTAGGTGCTTTAATCTGCTGAGCTATTCAGCCCGCCCTCTCTTACACATATTTGTTGGCAATTTAAGTGAAGTACCGCCATTATGGAGAACAATAAACACGCCCCCCAAAACTAAAAATAAGTATGCCAAATGATCCAGCTTTCATACTTTGGGGTGTACTACATTCAAAGGAAATGAAGCCCACAAGCTAAAGAGATAGCTGCATTGCCCATCTTTACTGCTACACTATTCACAATAGCTAAGCGACGGGGTCATCCTCGGTGCCCATCAAGAGATGAAAGGATAAAGAAAACGTGGTCTATAGACACAGTTGAGTGTTATTTGGTGATAAAGCAGAACAAAATCTTGTCATTTGGCAGCAAAAAGGAACCGATCACTATGATAAGTGACGCAAGCCAAACCTGGTCGGGCCAGTAGTGCTAGTGTCTCATATTGGAAAGCTAAAGAAAGTACAATAGTTATTAGAAACTGAGAAGAATGCATCTGGGGTGGGTAGAAAAGGGAGGCTGCATTTCACCCCTGCATGCTGTACGTGCATATGAAAATATCGCAATGAACCCCATCGGTATTTACAATGAATTCGTGTTGACATAAGCATGAAAAAGATAAAATTATCGGTCCGATGTCATTAGTAAGTGGTGGGGGCAGGATTCCATCTCGGGCCTGTGAGTCTCTCTTCTTTTGCTATGGTGGGCTAATGGACCGCTCTAGAGAGAAGTGGGCTCTGGAATTTGGGGCAAGTAGGACTTGAACCTGGGCATTCTCCTCGGAAGAAGTAATGAGTACTGCAGTCAGGCAGGGAGCTGAAGGCTCACCAACTGTGAGACAAGTGAGGAGCTCAGACCAGGGACCCTCATGGGAAAGCTTGGGCCCTGGGTCCTGAGAGCAGCCAAACTTATTGATTAGATATTCAGGCTGCCTGGGTACCTTGTGGTACTCCCCAGATTTTCAGCAACGTTTTACTAATCCTTGTCATTTGGGTTTAGCTGTGATGTGGGCACTAAGGGATGGAGCTTAGGTCATGCTTAGGGTTCCTTGAAGGAAAGGCAGTGAATGCCATCCCTTGAGTAATCGACTCAGTAGAGCCCTGGTGCACTGCTGAGGTGACTTGCAGCAGTCAGTGGTTTGAGGCCTGCATCGTAATTACCTAAGGATTCCTTTAAACTTTTGGGAATTTAATGTGGTAAAAGGCCAGTCTTTCCCATAAAAAGGAAAAAAACTGTTTCTAACAATCTGCTGGAAATGCTTTCCATTTAAAAAGTCAAAGGGCTGATCTTTTCAGGAGTCCAACGCCCTCACAGTCTCCATCTTTGGTCCTGGGAAAGTACCCACTGCTTTCTTGGGTGCAGGATCACCCTGAAGCTTTCTCTTATCAAATTTTGATTTCAGTGCTGGGATCTGGGCCATATGCCAAGATTTTCCTCTAGGTAGAATCTTTCTTAGCACCGCACATAACAAGTTGATGACTGGTGATGAAGATGAGGTGACTCTTCCGTCCCCGCGTACAGAGTGGGTAGGTATGCGTAAGCATTGTGTTATTGCATATAAGGGCCCCACTACAGCGACACTATCAAAAAGGCACTGTTGGCCACTGGCAGGGTACATGACAGACGGTAAAAAGTCAAAGCTAAAGTCAAAAAGTCAAACACATAAAAGCAAAGATAAAGACAGCAAATCAGGGAAAAGGGTCCTCTGAGCAACACAGCTGTAGGCAGAAAGACTATTCAAAGACTCCCAAGCAGTGTGGACCGAACAGCAGGGCCGATCAAATCCTGACTCATCAGATTTCTACAAGAGCCACAGATGTTTCATTTTATCCACTGAGCCCCAGTTACGCACTGTGATTCTGCACGAAGCCAGCTGCCCAGCCACAGAACACAGCAGATACGCAAGTGGGAGGGGCTGGCTGCCACTCTGAGGGCTCTGTTTGTTCCTGGTTTCCTGATTCAGAAACCACAAGATAAAGAGTCAGCCCAGCCACAAACATCTGGGGTTGTGTGGCCCAGGCACCCGGCCTTCACCATTCTTGACATTTCTTGTATCCTGGGAGGTTTCTCTGGGGAGCTGGGAAGGTGGTTCAGATACCAGATGTAATTACCACAAAAGAGCCTCTGACTTCGGGGGGGAGGGGGGAAATGAAAACTGGACTTTCGACCACGTAGGAGATGAGAGCGAAGTGGTTCTGCACCCAAAACTGCAATTAGAGCGATGCCGATGTCACCGTTAATCATGCTGATCTGTGTTTTGAAAGGAAACCAAATGATGACTATATCGATCACTTCTGTTTCTGCTTCCCCCTCTCTTTTCTTCTTAAAAGTTGGCAATAGCTCTGAAGTCAAATTAAACATCTGTTTGAAAAATAAGCCGGCATGCTGATGACAGCTGCCCTGGACTTACAAATGCACCACAGCTGTCAAACTGTAAATTAACAATGATTTTCATTTATGAATTGCATAGAACTAAGACATAAAGGAGCCTTTTCTCCCACGTTCCTGCCTTCCAGGGGCTGTTAAATGTGAACTGTTAGGGAAATGCCCAAAGAAAAATGGAACTGAAATCAGTCCACAATAATTAATCATGGAGAGAAGGGGAAACATTCCTCTTATGTAATCTCATTTCTTCACTGGCTTTAGGTTATGTATTCACTATGGAAAGCCAGGCTGGAGGAAGGCAAATGATTCCAGTACATTCATTTATTAGTAGCTGAGAACGAACCGTGATGGAGCTGGTGAGTATCAACAGAACCATGCATCTTCTGACCAACATTGCATCTTCAGTGCACTTGGCCCTGGCTTTTCTAGAGGAAGTAATGATGCCGGGATGTGTGACTGTCATATTAAGGTCACATACGGGTATTAGAGATCTCAGCACGGCGTTTCAATGACAGGGTAAAATCCACCAAGCTGTTTCCCACCTACCTCATGGCCATGAAGGTTAAAGTACAGCCATACGTTTCACAGTGACGGGTTGGTCAATGGCAGATCACCTATAACATGGTAGTCCCAGGAGACTATATCATGTGGTCATGTTACAGTCATGTTAGGACAAGTGCACTTCTTGACAGTCTCGCAATGGTGAACGTGCCTAGTGACGCACGCTCCTCCTTGTTAAATGATGTGTGACTGTATGCTTGGAACCATTTTTTTTTTTTTTTTTCGTTTTTCACTCCTCTTGTCTCAGAGTCCTTACTGTTCTTCCTAGGGACAGGGTGAGATTCAGGTACAGGGCAGCACACAGACTGTGTATCTTGTTTCGTTAAAAGCAGTATATGGTATCATCAGTACTTTTTCAGTCTTGCCCACAGTCCTCATTTTTATCCTTTGATCATTTCATATCCTTTGACATACACACTCAATGGAATATTATCCAGCTACCTAAAATAATAAAATATACTGGGACCCCTGTGTATCCCACATCCACAGCTTCAGTGATCTGCAGATCAACATCTGAAAATCTCGTACCTGGTACTGAGCACACACAGACTTTAATCCTTGCCAGGATTCCCTAAGCAAGGCACCACAGCTGTTTACACAGAATTTACATGATGTTAGGCATTCTAAGTGTCTTGAAGTATATGGGAGGAACTGTGCAGGTTATATGCAAGCCCTACACCCTTTTATAGAAAGGGCTTAACCATGCTCACATTGTCGTCTCTGTGATGGGGCCTAGAAAACCATTGCCCACGGGTACTAAGGGACAAGTATAGTGATAACAGATTACAACACAGATGAACCTCAAAACACTGTGCTAAGTGATAAAAGCGTGAGGAAGAGGTCACACACTGTGTGACTCCTTTCAGGCGAAATGTTGGGGATGGGCAGATCCACAGAGACAGCACAGATCAGTAGCTGCCATGGGCCAGGGGAGAGGAGAATGGAGAGAAACTACTCAGGGAGTCACGGGCTTTGCTCTGAAGTGATGGAAATGTTTTGGAACTTGCCATGTTAAGCTGTGAACATGTTTAAGTGCAACTGAATTGATCATTTAAAAATGGTTAATTGGGGGCCTGCCCCTTAGCTCAGTTCTTTAAGTGGCTGCTTCAACAAAGCAGTCAGGCTCAGGTTGCTGTGGTTTAATCCCCGCAACTCAAGCCAGCCAAACTTGCCCTGAAGGCATTCGGAGAAAAAAAAATCCTAAAAATGTTTAATTTTATATCAGACTAAAAATGTTTGTAGGGTCTAAACATCATGGTTTGTCACATTCTGACCAGGACAGAGAACATATTGGCCGCCCTGTTCCATCAGTGGAAGAGGATGGAACCTGTCTTACTGCTGTAGACCCGGTCCTGGTGCCTAACGGGCTGAGCCATGTGCTCTTGTGTGTCCCTCCAGCTGTGGTCACTCCCGGGTTCCTAGGATACTGGCACTGTGCACAGACGGGGGTTTTCATTTGCCCTCTTGACTTGAGTTGGCTGCCGAGCCTGGAGCACTCCTCGCACAGGCTGCTCTGCAGCCTAGACTTCCTGTTTGATTCTTGCCAGTTTCCTCCCCAGGGGGGCCTGGATCCTGCACCTGGGAGCTCAGCTGCAGACTGAAGCTCTGCTGTCACTGGATTGCTTCCTTGGAGTCACGCCACAGCTCGCCCTGCAGGAAGCCCTAGTACCTGGATTCCACCCGTTAGCTGCAAGCATTGGGAATCAGTCTTCCTGGACCTTCCTGTTGACTCTTCACTGCCTCCTTGGTGGGTCATGCTGAGGTCCTGGCTTCCCTCAGGTGAAGCCATCCTGACTTATGACAAAGGAGCCTGAGGTTGTTTTGGTGCCGTATGCCAGAAAACCTGTGGGGCAAGGCTTACGCTAGCTACACTGGATCCTCCTAACATTGTTGTTTCTTCCAAATCCCAGTCACCCCAGGTGGATTTTCTGTGTTACTTCCCAGATAGATAAAAAGAGTCGGTAAGCCCTGCAAAGTTGCAGAGTGATCTGAGTGCCTGCTCATTCCTCCTTTATACTCATCCTCTCAGCCCACTAACAACACTTGTCTTGCCACATCCCTGGGCTGGTTTTCCTTTTTTTAAGTGGCTTTTAATTTCCTCCCTTAGAGTAAAACATCTCTCCCTACAGGCCGACCTCACACCCCATTTCTGGTTTGCAGGAGGGACTCTGCCCTGTTTCTCCAGACCAAATGAGGCAGAAGGCAACAGAGAGGGGAGGGAAGCTCAGTGGTGATCACTGGGCGAAGAGCTGGGTGAAAGAGGGCTTCAGGCCTGGCTCCATGACTTCACTCATTACTCTGAATATGAAATCTCCGAACCTCAGTGTTCTCATGAACAAAATGAAAATATAGTCAAGACCTTGTAGGGCCTTTGGGTGTATTAATATAGGTCTGCAATACAGCTAACATAGTGTGTGGCAATAAATATAAGCTATTTATGTTATTATTTGATTATCAACATACTGGGGGCTGGCCAGATAACTCCGGATTAAAGCGCCTGCTTAGGCAGATGCAGGGACCAGGGTTCAATCCCCAGTGTGCCATGCCAGCCCTGCCCCGGGTGTGCTGAAATGGTGATTGAGACTGGGCATGGTGTCACGTGCCTGTAATCCCAGCACTTGGGAGGTTGAAAATAGGAGAATCACTAGGAGTCCAATCTGTGTTGTGAGAGTCTGTAGGCATTGTACTAGTTTAAAAAAAATTATATATATATCACCTTCTTATTCTTCTAAGCAGATCTGGGGAGGGTGCAGCTCAGTACTACTCTGCTTAGCATGTGCAAGGCCTTGGGTTGGATCCTCAGCAGTGATAGAGAAAAAAAATCTGTTATGGTTACTGTAACAAATCAGCACAAACTGAACTGCTAAAAACAAGAGAAATTTACACCTAACAGTTCTGGAAGCTGAGCAGTCCCACATGGGGGCCCTGGCACGTTCAGTGCCCTGTGAAGGCTTTCTTCCAGGAGCATAGGTGGCTTTCTTCTTATAACCTCACAACATGGACAGCAGAGAGGGAGTGAGACCTCTGTTTCCTCTTTTGAGGGCACCAATCCCATTCCTCAGGATCACCTTCATTATCCCCCCAAAGGCCCATCTCCTGGCATCCATGTGCTAAGCTGGTAGTAGAGGGGGAGAGACACAAACACCCACCCCACAGCAGCCACCTGTACCACAACTTCACAGGGGCCGAACCCTGGCTCCAACCGCTGCTGCAGCGAGGATGCTGCCCACCTGGTCCTCCTGGAGCACCTCTTGTTTCCTGTCCCAGAGCTTTTCTCACACTGTCTGTTGAAGACTCCCATGGGTACAATTAACAGGGGATAACACTGTGATGCTGCCTTTGATTGAGAGAGGAGAGAAGACAATGGAGAGTGACTCACCCCCTCTATCCTGGGTACACTGCCCTGACACATGTCACAGAGCTTCCTCAAAGGCCCCAGTGGGATCAAGCACCAGTTGCCTGCTCCGATGGCCAAGCCCATAATACCCACGAAATCCCACCCCCATCCCTCGCACCTGCTCCCCGAGAGGGCTTCCCAAATTAACTCCCTGTTTACAAGCTTTTGACTCAGCTGGGCTTTCAGGCAAACCCAGGCCGTGCATCAGTGATCCCCAAGTTCCCAGCACTGGAGTATGCGTTAGAGCAGGGGCCAGTAAATGTTTTTCTACCAAGGGCCGGATAGGAAATATTTTAGGCTTTGCATACCATCTGTTCTCTTGCAACTTTTCAGTTCTGCTGCTGTGCTGTGAAAGCTGCCCTGAACAATATATAAATAAAAGAATGTGGAATTGCTGCAACAGAACTGTTACTCAGGACAAAGAGTGCTGGGTCAAATCTGGCCCGTGGGCTGTGATTTGCCAATACCTGCATGAAGGCCACAGAGAGGAGTGAAACGGATCTCTCTACCTTTGTGAGGCTTAGTGCCATGTGGGCAGAAGCAGCTCCTGAAAACAAGGCTGCAGACATGGCTGGAGCCAATCCTGAAGAGCTGTGGGTGCCAGAATATGGCACTTTGACTCTAGTCTCCAGTCAGGGGGTGATAATGAAGGTGTGCTCAGATCTTGTGGATTTGACAGCTGGGCACAGGTCATTTCACTAACAAGAAACAAACTGCTCTTTAAAAACATTTTTGCGGAGCCCTGCCCTGCCAGCGGGCTGCCTCCCCTCACCCCTGCAGCACCCTGAGTGATGAGCACTTCCATCACTCGTTGCCCACCCTCCACAGCATCAACAGGCCCATAGAACCTCTTATCTGGTCCCCTGGAGGCACATGTGTTTGAGAATGCAGGATAGTTTTGAATTTCAGAAAGATAATACAGAGCACATTCCATATATTTTTAAACAAGCTTGTCAGAGTTTGCTTCAGACATCTGAATGCTTTTACTCAAAGACTATAAAGAGTAGAGTCAGATAAGGGTGAGTTTTGCCCTTAAATGAGTATAAAAATCTCTTGGGTTTTAGAGCTTTTGGATTTTAGAGTTACAGACAAAGAGCGGTGCATGTGATTCTTTGGTAGCTGTGCCACCTCAGACTGTGACAACCTCAAAGACAGCCTCTGTGTCACCAGTGTCCACACAAAGGAGGTTACTCAATAAATGTAACCAAGGGAAAGAGGGGATAGGCTGGAGAATAGGATTCAGGAAGGCATTCAGTGCAAGGTTGGTTGGGGAATATGCTGAGGACCAGGGGAGGCTACGATGCTCTGGCCACAGTGGTGGGCAGCCCCACACAAACTTCAGTGAGTGTTTCATCCATGTGAATGAGAGTAGCAGGTCCACTTTGAGGGCGACTCAGAAGGTAAGGAGCTGCTGTGACCGACTAGTCAGTCCCTGCAGTAGTAAACTGAGAAGTGTCTATGAGTAAGGAAACGTGAGTAAAGCAAGTGAGAGATTGGACAGTTATGTGCCTGGTCACCAAGATCTGGCTGCCAATGATGCTGAGGACAAGGAGGTGTTGGAGTTTAGCCTCACCCCGCGCCAGCTGTCTGAGATGGTAGAGTCCAGTATGAATATCACAGGCTACAGAGCCCCGGTCTTTCTGTTTGAAACCCAGATCCATCATCTACTCTGTGATCTTGGGCAAGCTACTTCATCAGTAGCTACTTCATCAGTGTGCCTCACCTTCCGCAGTAGCATCCACTTCATAGGACTGCTGTAAGGACTGCGACAGGTATCTGTTACACACCAGAGCAGTGCTTGGCTCTTGGCTGTTACTGCTCCTGTCATCACTGTTGAATAAAGTTGAATTCCTCAGATGATACGGTGAATGACAGTGTCCCTCAGCAGAGGAATGAACTGTGTCTCAGATCCTTCCAGGAAAGCATTATAAGGGTGAGAAATCTACCCAAAGTTACTAAACAAAGATCACTTCCAGAAACAACACTTGTCTGCCTCAAGGAGACAGGACTTCCTCCTGGTGGGGCCTGTCAGTGTCAGTTATGTGCACCTTGCGGCAGTGCTCTGTAGCAGCCTTGTGGCACTGTGGCCCGCCACAGGAACCTTCAGCACCAGGCTATTCACTGGCACAGAGAAGACTTTTAAGAGGGCTGCCTGAAAGCCTGTAATTTAGAAATGCCCAAATTTTCACATCCAAATAAAAACTGGAAATGCAACCGGGTTTGCCAAAAGGAAAGCATAGGTGCTGGGTGTTGTTTTTCTCAGTCCTTTCGGGTCAAGCAAACATCAACAACAAACCCTCAATTGCCAGGCGTCATTGGACAGACAGGTAATCCCAGCACTCTGGGAAATAGAGGCAAGAGTATTACAAGCTGGATTCCTGCCTGGCCAATGTATTGACCTCCTGCCTCAAAAAGGAGGAGGAGCAGAACTATGGATATAACTCAGTGAGAAGACCCCAGATTCAATTCCCAATACCACAACAAAACCAAACGTAACCAAGTGGCCCTCAGC
The DNA here is from genome assembly GCF_000260255.1 of Octodon degus. Taxonomy (NCBI): domain Eukaryota; kingdom Metazoa; phylum Chordata; class Mammalia; order Rodentia; family Octodontidae; genus Octodon; species Octodon degus. The sequence continues at coordinate 6,983,829 of NW_004524643.1, read as the reverse complement.
GCTGCCACCTGTAGACATTCAGCACACTGGAACTCACTTTACCAGATTCCCTTCTCCCACGAATAGCATGGAAACAGCAATACAAATACCCTTTCTTGCAAGTCAGAGCTCTGCAACATGGCTGGCCCAGGCCCAGCAAGTGTGTGGGAGAGTTTCTGGCTTCCCTGTGCCCGTGGAACCTCTCTGGACCAAGACTCAGGCATGCTGCGTGAATGAGACCCTCTACCATGCCCTCAGAACCCCTGCAACCCTCCGGGGCCCCAGCCCCCAAGCCCACCTAGGGAGTGAGAACTTCTGCGACACTATGTTCTCAGCCAGATCCAGCCCAGCCCAGGCCCGGCTAGTGTGTGGGAGACCTTCTGCACTCCCCTGTGCCCCCTGTGCCAGGGGCACAACAGAGGGGCACCACAGGTTCACTTCCAAGGGCTGCAGCAGGAAGGAGCTGAATAGCTAGACCCAAGCCAGGCATAACTGGATAAACTCAAACTTAATAGATCTGCACCCGAATTTCAGTAGGTGCTAAGGTTATAACTGCACCAAAGCTCTACACCAAAGGTCAGAGGTCAGTGCTATACAAAATGACAAAGAGAAGGAGCAAAATGCAATCTCAGGCCTTGAGCCCACCCAGAACAAGTGCAGAGGACACTAGCTCAGCTGAAATGTATGAATTAACAGCGTCAGAAGTAAAGAAACAACAGCAGAAAGGTATAGAAGAAATCAGAGCAGAATCAATGTCTGAAATAAAAAAAGAAATCTCTGAATTAATAGCATCTGAAGTAAAGAATCCAATACAGAAACATATGGAGGAAACCCAATGCCCACCCAGAACAAGAGCAGAGGACACTAGCTCAGCTGAAAGGTGTGAATTAACAGCGTCAGAAGTAAAGAAACAACAGCAAAAAGGTATAGAGGAACTCAGAGCAGAATTTCTGAAATGAAAAAAGAAATCTCTGAATTCATAGCATCTGATCAACACGGCTAACAGCTCTTTTTTCCTCTGACCTGAACTTGGTTGCCAGATTTAAACATCCTAATTAAGTGTTAAATGAACCTTACACCAGTAGGCTATTTAATAATCAGTAGTAGTTCCCTCCCTGCTCTTGGACCAAGCTTGGGCTCCTCATGCAGGCAACAGAGGGCCTCTAGGATTATCTCATCTCAGCAAGGCCAAGTGTGTTCACTGCCTCTCCCACTGCCATACTAAGTCATTTATGCCCTTGCTTCACTTTTCCCTTCCTTCGCTTCCTCACCTGAAATAACCTCTTCGCTTTCCTTCATTTATCCAAATCCTACTGCAGCCTTCAAGATAAAAATACAGACTTTCCCAGGCCCTGATTATTCCATCCCTCCCTCATCTCCTCTCTAAATTCTAACCATGCTCAATTTCTCCCTTATTCATGCTTGCCTTGAGTTCGCTAATTACTGCATATTTTTATGTACATCACAACCAGTCTGAAAATGTCCTGAGAGCAAGGATCACTACTTGTGCCCTGAGCCTTTCTCAGAGCCTGGTATACAGTTTGGGCCCCTGACACATGCACACAGCACGCTGGTTGGTTGGCTTCCCAAACATGACCTTCAACATCGTTTTTTCCGCTTTATTAAAGGCAATCATTCTAGAAACTTTTGGGGCTTTGGAGTAACTACTTTGGCGGTGGTAATACTCAGTGCATTAAACATTCTTATTCTGTTTTAAATTTTGGAATCAAAGGAATCATTGCTATCTGTTCTACATCAAAATTAATAATAATTTTATTGATACTTTTTTTATTACTTTTATTGAGAAACAAATAGCAATGAGACAGTTTCAAAACTGATTAGTAGGACAGTTTCAATAATCCATTGCATATTATTGTCTTCAAAGTGGTTATTCACAGTACAAGATGCAGACATGACATCCTGTCCAAACACTACTAGTTCAAATCTTTCTTCTCATTGAATTAAGAGAAAGTGGCTGTATATCTGTCCTATTTTGTATATACAGATAAAAAAATGGTCCTTCATTTGTATCCCCTATTGGTACTATTTAGATATACATAATGATCACATTGTCATGGAGAATTTGTACCTATTGTTATTCACTTATTAGTTTGTTATGAAATTTTGTTTTTCCATAAAGTAAAAGACAAAAATTCAAACTTATACTACTTCATATTTTACTTAAGTGCAATCTAGTATATTCCCATTAAAATGAAGAATAAGTATCACTATCTAGTACATTAGCAGTGCCAGATAATATGAAAAAGAAACAAAAGATATACATATTGTTTTAAATGTGATCATTACATCATAAAAGAACAGAAGAGGGGGCCGGGGAGGTGACTCTGTAGAATAAGTGCTTCCCTGGCAAGTGCAAAGGCCTGAGTTCAATCACCGGTTTCACCAAAAATAAATAATAATAAAAAATTAAAGAAAAAAAAAAAAAGAACAGAGGAACAAGCCATCAGAACTATCATGAGTTAGCACTGCCTGGACTGAAACTTCTGGTACAGAAGTCAATAATTTTTCTAAGCTATTAGAAAGTGAGAGAGGAAAAGAGATTTGATTTATAAAAGAAACAAAACTATAAATTAACTATCGCGGAAAGCCCTGCAAGAATGAGCAATGCAAATGAAGAAAAATTATAAAAGATCTGAATAAAGATAGCCTATGCTTATGATTGGAAATACATATGATACATAAACTGATTTTTCCTATATTAAATTATTAATTCACTGTAACCTCATTCAAAATCCCAATCTAGGGTTTAATTGAATACAAGAAACTTATTCTTTGATTTACCTAGAATTTGAATCTGCTTAAATGATCAAGGACATTTTAAATTGAAGATTGAGTGACGATGAGTTAGAAAAACATAAAATTATGCTAGTAAGTGGTGCAGACATTGTGGAGGAAGGGACACAAAGATGAACAGAATAGAACAGAGCTGTGTGAAAATTTTTTATTTGTGGTACATTCCCCAAACCCCAGCACTCTGGGAGGCTGAGGCACGGAAGACTGCAAAAATTTCAGTTCAATCTGTGCAACTTAGTGAGACATAGTCTCAAAATAAAAAACTAAAATAGGGCTAAGGCCCTAAGTTCAATTCAAGAACCCTACACACTCATACAAACTGTATTTAATAAAACAGCATTTCAAGCAGTTGGAAAAAGCATAAACTATTCAATAAATAGATGTAGAACAACTATCCATTTTTGGAAAGGAGATAGATTCCTGCTTCCCACTGGCACTGTTGCCTTTGCTTTGCTCCTCTCAATACCTGCTTACCCATTTGTATCCAGTCTTTGCCTGAGCGGAGACTGCACACGGACATCATGGACGCCAGGGACTGCATGCTTGGGGCCAGGCCAAAAGGGAGAATCCAAGGAAAACAGTGAAAGTGGGAGGCCTGGGTCCTCAGGGCAGCTGCTTCCCTACTCCTAAAATCTTGGCTCCTGGGAGAGAGTGGTCTTCACTCTCTCGTTCCTCTTGGTGCCACTGCAGGCCTGGGTGGCACACAGCACGCCATTAATTTGCCCACTCCATAGTCAACAGAACCCCTTAGTCAACTCTACTTGGGTACCACACTTTGAGCAGGCCATCTATTTCCTCTTGTGGCTTACTGGTACCACAGCATTCACAAAATTAAATTCTAGGATGATTAAAGACTCTAGATTCGTTTTGTAAAATCTTAAACATAAAGGAGTATGGTTACAGCCTTGGGTGCAGGAAAATAATCTGTGATCCACATATAAGACCAAAATCCACAAGGCAAAAAATGCACATATTTGGTTAAATAAAAACTTCAAATTTTTGGATGATTAGACACTCACAATGCAAGTTAATAGAAAGGTGGAAAGATATATTTAAAATTCATAATAAAATGTTATCTGGACTTTACAGAGATGAATTTTAAATATGAATTTATTTTAAATAAAGTGATATTTTAAATTTTATAAGTTTAAACATATATATAAAGTACAATTCATGTTTAAATATATCAGTATTTATATTTTTGAAACATAAAATCAGTTTTAAAAAGATACATTAGAAAAATGCATAAGAGTGTTAACAGGGCCATTTACAGAGGGACTAATACAAATGAAATAAACTCTATGTGAAAGGATGCATAATGTACTGGTAAACAGGAAAATGTCAGTAAACGTAAGATAATCATTTTAAACTATCAGGTCAGCAGAGTCTTCTAGCTTGGGAACACAACAAGCTGTTGAATCAGGGGGCACGTAGGCTTTTTTGTTCGTAGCTAGGGAGACTGTTTAAGTTGGAAAGCCTTCTGAAGGAAAACCTGGTGGTGGCTATTAAAAATAATAAATATGTGTCCCTTAAGATCGCTTTTGTGGGAATCTATTGTGGATAAAACTTACACATTTGCTCAAACATAAGTAGACTAGTATGCTTATTATTTGTAATAGTAAAAACTGGCAATAGTTTAATTGCCCATTAACTTTGAAACACTTGACATTCATACTACAAGTTATATTCAATAGCTTAAAAAACCCAGGGAAGGGGGCCGGGGAGATAGCTCAGTAGAATAAGTGCTTGCCTGAGAAGTGCAAGGGCCTGAGTTCAATCCCCAGTTCCACCAAAAAATAAAAACAAAAATAATAATAATAATAAGGAATCAAAAGCCCCAGAGAGATGCACACATAATGATCTGGACAAATCTCTAAAATGTTTGAGTGAATGACTGTTCAAGCTTGGGACATCATGTATGCCACAACACTACATGCATTCTTAAATTCTCACAAAAATGAAGCCATCATTTTAATGTTTCTCCTTATGACTATAAATGCATGGATATAAGTTTAAAGCTTACAGCACAAATTGCTATCTGTTGTTTTCTTTGGACAGGAAACTGGGATTTATTGGAGAAATTATCAGGAATTTTTTAAAACTTTTTTTTGTATTTTACATTTTTCTATATTCCATGATTTTTTGTAGTTAGCATTTTACAGTGCATATTTGTCTTATTTGTAAAATCATTATTGTCTTAACGAATAGCAGTAGTTTCTATATAATTCCTTCAGAAAAAAGAAAGGAAGAACAAAGACTTTAGACTTAAATGTATGTTTGACTTCAAATATCTGCCTAGTTCTCTGGGCCCATCTTCTGCTCTGTAAATGAAGTTTAAATTTGGTTTGAAGATTAGACAGATTAGACAAAGTCAGTAAATGGGTATCTGAGCTCTGGTACATATAAAATATTGGCTAGTTTCTTCCTCTCTCTTCCATTTGACCTGTGAATATTCCAGTGCTAAAAACATATTTAGGCCAGCTGCATATCTCAGATGTCTGGGTAAAGGCAAGCTCAGTTTCATCTGTAGAATGAATAAATGAACAAGCCACATATGTTAATAATTAATGAATAAATATATGTTCACATATGTTGATTGTTAGTGGGTAAACAAGAGATGCCTTTTTGGATTCTACCAGGGAGATTGAATTATCCTGGTTTGGGAGAATAATAAATCAAAGAAAACCAGAGATATGGGTCAGTTTGCAAAGTACTTTCCTTAGAGCCCACATGTGGTGGGTGGTTGGCCTATGCAGGGCTGAGGGTCTGGGTTCTGGGGAGCCAAACCCAGCCTCCAGCTGGGACAGTATACTACCAGGCGGTGGCCAAGTCCCAAGCCTCTGCAGAAATCACCATGGAACATCAGGAATCACCCATGACTGCCACCTTTTCTCTGTCTGCCCCCATCACTTTGAACTCAGCAAAGTCAAACACATCTCGCATACTCATCACACGAAACATGCCACTTATTCATCTGCTTCCAGCTTCCGCCCTCCAACAACTTCGCACTGCACAGACCTAAAGCCTTCTCTTTCCGTCACTTACAAGGCTTTCCCATCCCCTGCATGCAAATGCAGAAGATTCCCTGGCTATGTAGCAAACTCTGAATGCACTGCTTCTGTTACCAGTAATCTTTGTTCTTGACCCCAAGGCCTTCCTCGACACAGTAACCCACTATTAGATACATGTTTTATTTTTATTATTTTAAAATTTTTTATTTATGTATTTGGTACAGAGTCTCACTGCACATCTCAGACTCGGTGTCCTTCTGTTTCAGCCTCTTCAGAGCTGCAATTACAGGCATGTGCCATCATGCCCGGTCTTGGTGGCCAGCATGCGCACTGGGGATGGAGGCGACATGGCATGTGATACTGGGGCTCGGAACAAGGCAGGTGCTTAGACTACTGAGCTATCTCCCCAGCCCTAGGTGCATGTTTTATATTACAGTTTACTGATAAGATGTTAAAACAATTCTGTTTTTATAAAAATCAGCAACACAGATTAATGCCAAAAATCAAACTTTGCAAAGAATCTGAGGCAAGATGCTCAGTTTGCATTAAACAAAGAGAAAAACCAATGCTATCCAGACAGATGACAGCAAAGAGGCCAGACAAAACACAGAGCAGCGTCTGGACAATGGACAGACACTGATGGAAACCTCTGTGAGGCTTTCCTCCTTGCAGTTTCTAGGAACTCCAGGGCCTGACTGCCATGCTGCGAAATTCTCTTATCAGCATCTCTGCAGGGGTGAGCTGGATTGACCACAGTTTTAAGTGTGTTGAGACATCTGCCTTTGGCAGATGAACCAAATACATATACAAAGCTTTAGGGTATTCAAAGAAGGTCCCAGCTCTCACTTCCTTGAAGAAATGACTTGGTGGATGCTAGGATTGGCATCCTGCCATCTAATCATGATTCTATGCCTATTTGAGAGCCTGCAGTTCTCAGCCCTGTTCCCTATAGGTCTTTAAATCTACTTAAAATAGATTATGGCTGTGTTTCTCAATCTGGTGAATGTTAATTGATGTCACCACAAAAAGAAAAAAGCAAAGGAGATTGATGGTCAAATTAAGTTTGGGAGATGCTGGTGAAATCAAGTTAAATGGACTTTTTGTTAAAGACTTCACAAAACATTCAATGTACTATACAGCCAGTGTTATGAATGTACAAGAAGGAGATCCAGTAGGCAACAATGGATGCACTTATTTGACCAAAGAAATTGTTTTCCTGCTTATCTGTTTACATCTCAGCCAACATTTTGCAGCAGAAAATTGTACAGACATGGCTTAGAGACGTTACCTTTCAAAGGAAAACTGTTTCATCTGGTTAACCTCTTGTAACTCACCAAGAGTAGGGTTGGGAGGGCAAGTGGAAGTAGCTATAGAGGGCAACCTTGATGGCCAGGAAGAAGGGGGGGGGGCACCAAGCAGAGCCTCTGGTTAAGAGAGATGACAGGGGAGCCTCGTGTCAGCCTAAGAACAGAGTGAGGTTTCTAGCTGTTGGTGGTTTCAAGGCCAAAATGTTATTTCTGGTGGAAAGGTTAAAGATTACTTCTACTTGGTTGGTAATTTCTCTCCACTGTCCATGCCGTCACTCTCTCCAGCAAGAGAGAGAAGGAATGATCAGGAGTATCATACTATTTCATGTAAATAAACTCAGGCAAATGATTCTTTATGTAGCATTCTACCAGTTGCAGTCCCCGGTGCCATTTTGGAACTGAGGTAACGGAAGACGAGCAGATGATGCCACTTGGCTAATGCCCTAGCAAAGCTGTACCTCTTTCCGCAGCCACACCATGAAGCCTTTGATAAACTTCAGAGAAGGAGCAGAAAGTGCTACAAGGAGCTTTGTTCACTTACTTTAGAATCACACAGCCTGTTCCTGCTGGTGGGGCGACCCAGAACACCTGGATCCGTGTTCTCCTCCGCGGGGTGCTTTCTGTGACTGCCACGGGGCAGTTACTCATAAACTGAGTTTCTTCTTCATCTATGATCTATGAAAAACCAGAGGAAAATAAGCACATTAAAGCACAATGTCACTTTGAGAGGGCTCTAGCTTCTGGTTTGACACTTCCTTAATTTTTTTTAAAATCTATTATTTTGCATCAGCAGCTCTATATCCCAGGCCCTAGAATAGTCTCTGGCAGAGATTCCCAGTCAATGTTTGTTGAATGAACATAATGTGAGTACAAGGATTGAGCATATCTGTGCTCCTGGGAGAGCTCTTGTCAGTACTTAGAGGGGCTGCCCCCCCCCATGATGTTGCTCATTTCAACATTCCACCCTGAATCCTACTTCAGGAGGAGGGGAGGGGAAGGGGGAGGGGAAGAGGGAAGGGTGCAAAGGGTGCAAAAAGGGGAGGGGGAGGGGGAGGGGAGGGGGAGGTCCCACAGCAAACACTATATAGATGGACTCTATTCCACTGCAATTTTACAGCTTTAAATTAAAACACTAAAAGATTTTTTTTTTTTTTCTCCGAATGCCTTCAGGGCAGGTTTGGCTGGCTGGAGTTGTGGGGATTGAACTCCAGCAACCTGAGGCTGACAGCTTTGTGGAAGCAGCCACTTACAGAACTGAGCTAGGGCCAGGCCCCCAACATTAAAAGAAAATGCCCTTTGGAGGAAGTGTAGCAAAGTATAAAGCCTCCTAGCTTCATGATACTTTTTATGAGTGAAGTCTCTACTTTCTATGCATTATATAGATTTCTAAATTAATCATCACCACTTTCTAGGATGCTACAAACAATAAGGAAGCTGTTTCCATCCTGCAAGGTGCTTTCAGCTCTTCTGCCTTAATACATGGGGGTCTTGGGGAGGGGGAGAAGCTATTTACATCTAATCGGTTTTAAGGACCAACTCTGATGGATTTGTACTAGCCATGCCATTAGTATTAACAGATAGAGCTTATTGAATTTACCACAGCGTGCGCGAGACACTAAGCTATGTACTTCACCTGAATTACTAGTTTTCAAATAAAATCGTCATATATTTTACTTGAAAAATTCCTTTTAATCTTAAATGAAAGGGAAAACAGAGCAAGGTCACTGAAACACCTTAGTTTATCATATAATTTCATCGGACAAAAGCAAAGGCCATTTTTAGTACATTTTTTGTATTTGTTTTGCTTTGTATGTATGTATTTGGTTTTTGCAGGGTCTCACTACGCAGTTCAGATTCATGGTGATCTCTCTGCTTTCAGCCTCCCTAGCACTGGGATTACAGGTGGGTACCTTTACGTCCTGACTCTGGCTGGCTCAGTTTGCCCTGAGGGCAGGGCTGGCACAGCATGTGGTACCAGAGATTGAACCACAGACCCTGCGCTTGCCTAAGCTTGCCTAAACAGATGCTTTACTCTGCTGAGCTATATCTTTTTTTTTTTGGATTTTAGGGAAGGGTCTACTGGGTATTCAGGGTCTCACTACTAGATCAGGCTCAGTGATTCTCCTGTTTACAGCCTCCCAAGTGCTGGGATTACAGGCACGTGCCACCATGCCCAGTCTCAGTCTCCATCTCAGCATGCTCTGGGGGTGTGACCAGCATGGCAGGCCCAGGAATCAAACCCCTAGTCCCTGTGCCTGCTTACAGGTGCTTTAATCCACTGAGCTATCTCACCAGCCCATTTTTTTGGTATTTTTTAATACTAGTCTCATTTTTCTCTAGTGCCTACACCTAAATATTCAAAATGTCCTTTTAAATTTATATTATACATACATATACACACATATACATTTAATCGTATAGAATTTGTGTTTTAGTATTTCTTTCATTCAACTAAGTTTGAGTTATGTCAGCGTTACCATATGTGACTATAACATGTTGTTTGATGGCTAATATCCCCTGAGATGCATGGACAATATTTTGTGCATCCTTTCTTCCAGTGACAGGCATTTCAGCTGTTTGTCTCTGCAAATATTGCTACAAATGAAGAACATCATGCTGAACTCGTGATCCGAGTTCTTCAGCAATGCAAACCATGTGGCAGGACTGCTGGTTTGTTTGGTTATGGGCATAGTCATATTAATTTCACAAAATACTGCCAGGTTACTCTGAAGAATGGGTCTTAGTTATGTACAAATATTCCCAGTTTCCCCATATCCTTACCAGCACTTGCTATTACTAAACTTTCTAAGAGTTTCCTGTCTGACAGTCATAAAGTAGTAACTTTTTGTTGTAAAACTAATGCAGCTAACTTGAGCATCATTTAATAATTTTCCTTTAGGAAGCACTTCCTGAGAATTTTTGCTAGTAACTCTTGTGTCCTTTTGCTGATTTCTAGAATTTTCTAGATACAAATATCTCATTATCTACAAATATCTTCTTAGCCATTATAATAGCTTCTTGTCTCAGTTACTCTTCTCTCGTTGCTGGGACAAATACCTGACACCCAAAATGAAGGAAGAAAAGGTTAATTTAGCTCACAGTTACTGAAGGTTTCAGTCCATACTCAGCTGGCTCCAAGGCAGAGCGGCACATGGCAGAGGGCAGCAGTTCATGGTGGTGGCAAAGATCAAGAGTAAGAGGGAGGAGTAGCAGCAACAACGGCTGCAGAGAGCAAGTCCATCCCCCCTATATTGCATTCAGGCTATCTGCCCCAGGCTGGGTGTAGCACTAACACACATAATCCCAGCAGTACTCAGACCCATAATCCCAGCCCTGGACTATGAATTAATCACAAACTCCAGAACTCCATGACTGCATGAGGCTTTGGGGGAACAAATACACAAAAATCATAACAATTCTCTTACCAAAATATATGTCTTTGTAATTCTCCATTTAATGGAAATAGCTTTCACCTAGTCAAATTCACCAATTCCTCTCCCATGGCTTGCTCATTTGAGATCTTGCCTACAAAATTTCCATGTACCCCTCCTCTCTTCATCTGCAGTTTCTACTGGCGTCTCACACTGAGGGGTTCTCACTTGTTACAGCGGCAAATCCTTAGCACCTGAAGTCCTTAGTCTACAGGTTTCACTCCTGGTGTGCATTCTGCAGCTTTTGATAAATATGCAATGACAGCTTATTTCCATTGAGGTATCATGCAGAACAGTAACATTGCCCTAAAATTTCTCTGTGTTCTGTCTGTTCAACCCCCCCCCATGGCCTCTGATAACCTTTAATCTTTTATTATTTCTGTAGCTTTGCCTTTTCCAGAATGCCCTACAGTTGGAATTGGCCACTGTATACATTTTCCAAAAGGCTGGCCTCTTGTGCTTAGTAATACACATTGTCAGATTTCCTCCATGAATTTTCATGACTCAGCATCTCATCGCCCTTTAGCTCTGAACGATACCCCTTTGTCTGGATGCAATGTGGTTTATCCACCCACTTACTGAAAGACATCTCGAGCGCTTCCAAGTTTTGACAGCTGAGATGACAACCATGGGTTTTGTGAGGACATGAATTTTTAATCCAGCTGGGTAACTACCAAGGAACACAAGTCCCAGAACAGGCAATAGGAATATGCCTCGGTTGGTAAGTGGCAGTGGCTGCCATTCACTTTCCTGGCAGTTTTCAGTGTGGACAATGCCTTGCACTTCATCCATTACAAAGGTACATGGTAGCTCCTTGTCATTGCTTTAGTTTTCCATTCCCCAGTGACACATGACCTTGAATGCCTTGGCATGCACTTATTTGCTTTATATATATCCTTTGGGAAGGTGTCTGCCCAGGCCTTTTGCCCAATTTTTAAATTGGTCATTCACCTTATTGTTGCATTTTAAAAGCTCTTTGTATATTTTGGATCAAGTATATCTTTTGCAAATAGTTTCTACCACTTTTCAGCTTATCTTCTCATTCCCGTTGCAGTGTCTTTCACATGGAAGTTCTTATATTTTAATTAAGTCTAAATTATCAATTTTATTTGTTTTTGAGGCAGGGTCTTGCTATGTAGTTTAGGCTTTGAGCTCACTCTGTATTCAGGCTGGCCTTGAACTTTCAGGGATCATCCTGCCTCAGCCTCCTGAGCGTTCTGGGACTACAGGTGTTCTCCACCATGCTCAGCTTTACTTTTTAATTTATTATTTTATTCATAATTTTTTTTACTGTCTTTAGTACAGGGCCTACAGGGTCTCGTCATGTAGATTGGACTCATAGTGATCCTCCTGTTTTCAGCCTCCCAAGCACTGGGATTACAGGTGCACCCCACCATGCCCAGTTTCATTCACTGTCTCAGCGTATTCCAGGGGCAGGGCTGGCATGGCCCACTGGGGATCGAATCCTGGTCCCTGCACCTGCCTAAGCAGGTGCTTTAATCCACTGAGCTATCCAGCTGGCCTAGTTTACTTTTTAAAATCAATCATTTCTTTGGTGTTTCATCTAAAAAGTCATCACCATATCCAATGTCATTTAGGTTTTCTTTTATGTAATCTAGGAATTGTATACACTTTCATTTTGCATGTAGGTCTGTGATCCATTTCAGTTCATTTTTGAGAAGGATGTAAGGTTTGTGGTGAGATTCTTTTTTGTTTTTTCCTTCAGGCAGACATACATTTGTTTCAGCATCTTTCGTTTAAAAAATCACTTTTGCATCATTCTATTGCTTTTATTTCTGTGGAAGATCAATCGACTATATTCATATGGGTCTGTTTCTAGGGTTCCTAGTCTAGTCTTTTCATTTAGTCGACTGTTCTTTCACCAGTACTGTACTGTGTAATTACTGTGTTTTATAGGTGGTCTTAAAGTCTTCCAACTTTACTTTGCTTTAATGCCACTGGTCATGATACGTATATATCTTGTTCCAAAATTATATTTGGTATTTTTGACAGGGTTTCACTATGAATTTTGGGCCAGCCCCAAACTCATGGCAATTCTGAGGCTTCAGCCTCCCAAGATCTAGGATTACAGGCTTTCACTACCGTGCTGTTAGAGTTTGTGTCTAGTTGTCCCCACAAAGCCTTGAGCAGTCCTTAGGGCAGCTTCTAGAGTTTGTGATGAATTCTTGACTCAATGCTGGGATTATGGGTGTGAGTGCTACACCTGCCCTGGGGTCAGATAATCTGCATACAAGGAGGGGAGAGAGGCTTGCAAGCCGCAGCGCCTTCTGCTCCTCCCTTTGCTCTTTGCTGTTCATCTGCTGCCATGAACTGCGGCCCTCTGCCATGAGCCACTCTGCCTTGGAGCCAGCTGAATATGGACTGAAACCTCCACTAATTGTGAGCTAAATAAACCTTTACTTCCTTAATACTGGGTGTCAGGTATTTTGTCCTAGCAACAAGGGAAAAGTAACTAAGACACATGCCCCGCTATAATTTTTTAAACAATAAATTCAATTCACTATTTTGAGACTTTCTTATTACATTTATCTTCATGAGAAATTCTACCCTCTAGTCTGGGGCAGGGCCAGCACAGCAGGCCCAGGGATCAAACTCCTGGCCCCTGTGTCTGCCTAAGCTATCTGAGCTTATCTGGCCAGCCCTTAAGCAGGTCCTTTAGACAGCTGAGCTATCTCACCAGCCTCTTTCCACTTTTTGAGCTAGGTCTAAAGTCATCTTCTTTTTTTTTTTTTTTTTTTTTTTTTTATTGGCACCAGGGATTGAACTCAAGACCTTGTGCTTGTCATGTAGGCGCTTAGGCCACTAAGCTATATCCCTACCCTGAAGTCTTCTTTTAATGTGTGAATAAAAATATGGTACATGCTGCTGCCTGGTCTATCCAAAGGAAAGGCAGTCTTGTAAAATCACTATGGTGTGTCCTAATTCACCTTATTCATCAGTTCTGGCACCATAAAACTTCCGGCCCTTCCCCAAGGTCAAAAGGACCTTAAGTGGTGAGAACTGTGACTTGATTCAGGGCACTGCAGCAGCCATGATACTTGTGAAAGAGGACTTCTGGGAGCGCTTCAGAAAGTGGCCAGAATGCTGGGATAAGTTTGAAGAAAGGAATATTCTGAGGAGAAATTATGGTGATGGGTTTTGTACTGTAACATGTATTTAAAAGTGTGAACATGACCATATTTTTTAATCACAGTGCATACTTAAACTGTCCTGTGTCACCCTTCACACACACACTCACACACACACACACTCCCTCCACCCCCATTCCCATCCTTTCTTTCTTTCTGCTTTTCAGCATTGAAAGCTCCTAATTGCATGTCCTTAAGCTCAAAGATTCTTTCCTCAGCCATGTCCAGTTTGCTAACAAGCCCATCAAAGTCATTTTTCACGTCAGTTACAGTGTTTTTGATTGCTAACATTTCTTTTTCGGATTCTTCAAATCAAATTTCTATTGATTTTTCCATCTCTCCACTTGCACTGTCTATCTGATGTTGCATGTTATGTTCTTAGCATTTTACTTTGGTGTTTTAAAATTCCTAGCCTGATTATTCCAATATTTCTGCAGCATGTGACTGTTTTGATACTTGTTTAGTCTCTTCAAATTGTTTTTCTCTTTTTAATAGGCCTTATTTTTTGTTGAAATGAACACATGACATCTTGGGAAAAATAACTGCTATAAATAGAACTTTTGTTCTTTGATACTGGTTGGTCTCTGTCTCTATTTCCATCTTCCTTTCCCTACCCCCATGTCTGTCTGTCTGTCTCCCTCTCCATATATATATATATATATATATATATATATATATTTACACACACATACACACATAACTAATTTCATTGTTTTCTTGGAGCTTATCATGTGCCTGGTACATAGTAAGCATGCTCAGGAGAAGTAAGCGTACATTCATCCTTCAGTATTTATGAAACATTGGATCCGCAATGTATAAAATGGCATAGTGTTTGCATAAAACCAACACGTACCCTTCCATTTATTTTAAAATATCTCTAAGTACTGACTATAACTAATACAATGTGAACACTATTTAAATGGTTGATAGGGTTTGGGAAATAACAGGGAGAAAACATGTTCAGTAAAGATGCAATTTTTTTTCGAGTATTTTTGATCCTCGGTTGAGTCCACAGATGCAGCACCAGGTGATGCGGAGGGCCAACAGCCCTTCCCTCCTCCCCTTGGTTATGGGGCTCCTGGCTCTACAACTGCCTGCAGCATCTTCCTTAGCTCCTTTGCCAACATTCCTTGGACTTCCTTTTGACTTCCAACTTTGTTTGCCAAAATGGTTATTATAGTCTTGATAATAACAACATTTGTGAGCACTTTCTATTACTGAAGGACGTTGCACATCTTATTTCCATTCCCAAGAACACTAAGCTTCCCTGGGACTCTCCTTGAGGAACCTTGATGCAGGTAGTAACTAACCTGCCCACAGCCTCACAGCCCCACAGCGGTGGTGCCAGGGCTTGGGCTCACCCCTCCCTGCTCAGCTTGGGCTCCTCCCTACCCTCTATGATAATCCCCATCTCCCTCATTTTAGGAAGAAGTTTCTTTCTACTCAAGCATGACCCCATGAAACTGCGCCCATTAGCCCAGCCCATAACAGCTAGACTTACCACTCAACATATACACAGGTATTTGGTAAATGTAAATAGTACCTCTGCTTCATATTTTCTTAAGGGGTACTTAGACTTCTTTCTGCAGTTTTGTTGGTGTAAGCATGGGTTTCCAAACAATATAACTCTCCAGCTTGCATAGTTGGGTCCCAGTGAAGGTCCCTTTGCTGGTAGTTACAGAGTACTTTTGTACCCCAAATCTTGCAAAAGCTTAGGAGGATTCTAGAAGAGTATACTGAGAAAGCCAAAGAGAGCAAATATTTAATTAATTCCTAGGTCACAACATGGATACCTGGATGGGACAGGTAAATGAAGAGGAAATGAATGAAGGTCAGAGTGATCTGGTCTTGGTTCTGACCCAGTGCTGTTGAAAGCCAAAGCCCATACTCTCTTCAGTTGCATGCTGACACAGATCCCAGCTAGAAGACTGCCAGGGGATGGAGAACTGTGATCACCACTGTGACTCCTGAGTGGATGATGAAGGAAGGTCTTAGGTAGCTTCCTCATCCTAAGATTTGCTCTGGCTAGAAATGGGGGTTCAACAGGCAGAAGCCTGAAGACTAAGATGTGGGGAAGGACTGAAAACCCAAGGAAGGGAGCAGAACCAGAAGCCAAGTAGCAAAGATGAAGAGCTCTGTGAGACCGAGCTTTGGAAGTCAGCCTATGGAAGAGAGCCAAAAACAGGCCTGGGAGGATCTGGGGCTGGACAAAGGCAACGAGGGACTGGGAAAGCCACTATGGGGGGACTTGAGAGTGACGTGCCTGTATGCTGAGACCCTTGGCCCAGAATGCAAATGAAACATGTTTTCCAAGCCAAAGAAGCCACCTCAGGTAAATATGGCTGTTTATCCACACTCGCTGTGGCCAGATGGTAATTAAGCATTGAACAGAAGGGGTTGTGTTTCCTTAGATTCAGCGAACACTCCCAACATTGTTGGCTTCTCAGAAAATAGCAGCCTCCTCCAAAGGAGCTTCAGGTCTATTAGAACTCTCTCTTACCCTCTATGATAATCCTTCCATATTAGCCACCAACTAAGTCACAGGCACTTTCTTTCAGTCTAAGATTTCTTCTCTCAATATCTGGGACCAGAACATCAAAATCCATTACAAAGTGAAGGTAATGTCTGATGGTGGTGCTATCAATTTTTTTACAGATTTCTTCATTTTCTATGGCTTTGAGGAAGAGTGGTTTTTTTTTTTTTTTTTGTAAACTATTACAACATTCCAAGGTTTACATTTCATATATAGGTAAAACTAAGCCATCTCAGATGAAGTTTAATATCACTTTGGAGATTTCCTGGTAAACCAACTGACTTGGCTCCTTGCAGGAGAGGGAGAGATTGTAATTTGTGGCCAGTCCTCATCCAGCCAAGGCAGACAGATGCAAATACCCACCAAGGTTTACACAGGTGGGCGAGGTTTGATTTCCAGAGCACTTGTCAGCATAGAGCTACGGCAACAGGTTGGATATCTGGTATGAATAGACCTTTTCAGACACCAGGGTTGTTCCTAGACATCTTGTCAGTGTAACTGTCAAGGCCTTCAAAGCCTTTGATCAAAATCTTAGTGTTGACTGACTCCCATGCCATTCCCATGTTGAAATCTACACCATGACCTACATTTACACCTTAGGTAATAGATATCTTGGGGTGTCTGTTCCTCCCTCATCCTATTTTTAGCCTCATTTTTTCTTCTCAGACTCCACTACAGAATACTTTCCTAAATTGATTGTTGGCATCCCTCCACTCCAACCTGATTCTTTTTTTTTTTTCTGTTATCTCATCCTTTGTGGTCTACCAGACATAGCCTAAGAGAGGAACCCAAACAGCATCAAGGTTCCTAATAAAGTTGCAAGTGTTCTAAGTTCTAACCATAGCAGTGGGGTGGCCAGGTGATTTCTGTTCAGCAGTCCATGTATGTGGCCTCTGGGACATTTGACTTCTGGACACAGAACTTTGGATGGAGATCAGGGCTAGTATCAAGACTGGGGCTTTGATTTCTAGCTGAGAACTGAGGAGAAGCCAAACAATGAAAATAGAAACATGACAGAGCAGCCTAAGTAGCAAAGTGGTCCAAAGAACATGGTTTGAAGCAAAGTTGACCAGAAAGGTGAGGTTTGGAAATGTGGACCTTGAGATGAAAAGTAGCTTCTGGTATAGGGTCGATGAGAAGTGATTAAAGAACACAGGTGCCAATGTCATTGTTGGAGTACCACAGCCATGGTTGTCTGTCAGGGACAGTGACGTGATGAGGGGCTGCTTATGCAGAGTGTCCTCATGTTGCTATTGGGTGAGCTGGGTGTGACGAGCAGGGTATCAGTACATCCAAAGATGAACTGTGGAAGTCAGGTAACCCAGGTGACACTGACAGGGCCTGGGGTGGGCAATGAAGAAAGATGTGCTATGGTATCACCTCAGAAATATTTCTTCTCTGGGGGTTTTATGAGAAGTGGTAGGGTAGACTGGAAAGCACAAGGATGTCTGAGTCAGTCAGCTAGCTTTGGATTAAATCCTGGCTCTGGAGCTTTCTATTTGGATGATTTTGCCTAAGCCACTGAGTGGTGGGTGAACTAATGGTCAGCTTGTAATACTCAGATGAACTGAATCAGCATGGTGCTGGGTGTGGAAGGCCCACCCAGGGATTGCTGCCAACAGCATAAAAGGAGACCTGGAGGGAAAGATGCGCTGTTGATTCTCCTGGAGAAGCTTGTCATGCTGGTTTTCCTGATGTGAACTCAGCTGTTACTGTCAGAGGAACTCAGGTCCTTGCTGTCCCTGTTACTGAGGGTGGCTGCCGTCCCTCTTGGGGGAGCTCTGGTTCTTACTTGAGCGTCGCTTCCTGCCTCCTGTTGGATCTGCACAGGATTCCTCAGCCTGCTAGCATAGATCCTTCATCCTGCTGGTGCAGACTTTCTAGCTTCCACCACTGATCATTGATTGGGTTTTCCCAGTGCAGATCCTTGATACAGACCTGCATGAGGCATTGCCCTGGGCTCCAGGTCTTCAGCTGGACTCATGCGGGACACTGCTGTGGGATGCAGGCCCTCGGCTGAGTTCTTTGGGTGTCTAGATGATGTAGACAGATCTCCTGCACTGTTTTGCCTTTGACTCTTTGGGTGAACATTATAAAATCATCCTATAAATTAGGTGTCCTGTAGTAAATCCTTTCCCTTGTAAGCCCTGACTACAACACACTGGACTCTAAGTCTGTTTCCTATTTGTAAAATGAGAAGGATGAGGGCTTCTTTCTTGGTAGACAAAGGAACAGATTTATTTCCAAAGCATCCAGTTCCCTAATAGGTCCTTCCTCCCCTCCACTTTTTTAATCTTTTATGTTTTTATTTGGTACAGGGTCTCACTATGAGGCTTGGATTCATAGTGATCCTCCTGTCTCAGCCTCCCCAGTGCTGAGACTACAGGTGTGCGCCACCATGCCCAGTTTTGGTGCTTGCACGGCACCACATGCGGTACTAGGAACTGAACCTGGCTCCTTGCACCTGCCAGGCAGCAGCACAGACTGCCAAGCTATCACCCCAGCCCAGCCCTCCCTTTTATGACAAATACCCTTCTGGTAATGAGCCACATTCCTGGGAATGAGCATTCCTGAACACCTGAGGAGGAAGAGATCCCAAGGTCAGAAAGCAGGGTCAGTCTGTACTCCACAAAAACATTTGTTCACTCTGAGAAAATCAGAAAACAAGTGAAAAGTATCAAGCAAACATTTGTACTTCTTCCACCCTAGGATAGTTATTGGCATCTTTATGTATCTTTCAAGAGTATATATACAAATGCATGCAATTGTAGAAAATAGGATTGAAGGGGCTGACAGGATAGCTCAATGTTCTAAAAGGCCTGATTAGGCAAGCTTAGGCAGGCTCAGGGGACCGTGGTTTGATCCCTGGCACCACATGGCACGCCAGCCCTGCCCTCAGAGTGGGCTGAGCTGTCCAAAAAGAAAAAAGAAAAGGCAAACAGGATTATACTATACTTCTTCTCTTCTAAGCTGCCTTTTCATTCCACAACAGATTTTGACTTTTTGTTTTCCACTTAATATATAGTATCAATAAATTTTTATGACTCTATAATAGCCCATTTAATAGATAGGCTACATTTTAGCTAGCATATCTTTCGTTGTTTACAATTTGGTGCTGTCATGACCACCTTTTATGACTAAATTTGATACCCTTAATTTTTGTGAAAGTGAAATTAATATAGATTATTATTGCTGAGCCTGCTTAGGAAGGGATTTCAAACTATTTCTGTAAAATCTGAGAAAGAACTCAAAAGAAAATCATCCCAGCCATTCAATCACCTCTAATTTCCCAGGTTTATTTTTTTAGTCTAAAAGTCATGGAAGACAGCCGCTTCTGTCTTTTATGAAAGAGCTTTAAATATAGACTCTCCCCGCCCTCAGCCCACCCTGAGGGTGGGGCTGGCACGGTGTGTGGTTGCGCGGATGGAACTGCAGTCCCCTGCGCCTGCCTGAGCTTGCCGAAGTAGGAGCTTTAGACTGATGAGCTATCTCGCCGGCCCAAAATAGACTTTTTAAAATTAAAAAATGGTGCCTTTGTTGCTCTAAAAAAAAAAACCAAGGTCATTAGAGAAAAATTTACAAAGACAAAGAAGAGAGAAAAATTGTTTTATAATTTTGCTGTGTTTCCTCCTAACCTTATTTTTTTTGCTTTAAAATTTGTAAATACTGCAGTGTGGTTGTGTTCGCTTTGTGTGCCCGCTAGGCGCCTCAGTGTTACTCCATTTTTTTCTACACTTGCCCAAACATAGCTCTGCACTCAGCAGAGCTTTGGATGGTGGACTCTCCTGCAAGCTACTGCTGAGACCCAAGCCTAGCCTCCTTCCCAGCATTCTCCTGGCCAAGTCCCTAGCTTCCCTTTGTACACTAGGACGACCTTACACAGTTATCTTCATGTTGTTCATCTTTGTTTACTCTGCCTTAATTTTTCTCTCTCCCAAGGGTTTCACCTCCACCTTCCAGACTTAAATGCACGTAGGAGGGCTGGCCTGCTTAGGCATAGGGCAGCAGCTGGGATTCAATCCCCGGCATGATGTGCTGGCCCTGCCTATACAGTGCACTGGGACATGGACTGAGACTGGGCGTGGGTGGGGCACGCCTGTAATCCCAGCACTTGGGAGGCTGAAAACAGGAGAATCACGATGAGTCTGATCTATGTAGTGAGACCGTGTAGACCCTGTCCTAAATACAGGAAAAACAAGCAAAGACCACATAGGGCCATGGGGAGGAGGTGACATGGTCATGAGCACAGGACAGCCCCCAGCACCCCCCCCGACCACGTGGCCTCCAACGGACATAGGGATAGCCCCGGAGTCACCAGACTGTAGTTCCCTCCAAGGTAGATGGACCTGCACACTGTGTGGGTTATCATCCATATCAGGAGCAAACACAGCAGGACAGGCTGGGAAGCAGCGCTGGGTTGGGGGGGGAGGGGCACATGTGGGCCCATGACCTGGCCTTTCAGAATGATGCTCTCTAATTGCCCCAACCTTCCACTGCAGGAGAGCTGGGCGCTGCACGGGTGAAGCAGCCAGGAAGGCTCTACCTCCTTTATTGCCCTGAAGGGTTCAGTTCCTAGTCCTGAACTTGCACATCATCCAGCAGACAAGGCCTGGGAGGCAGCGTAGACACCGCCTCTTATCATCTCTCATCATTTACGGGCTTTAGGGAGCTTTGCTCCTGACCAGGAGAGCTCCCCAGCTCTTTTCCATAGTGTGGCTCTGGCAGGTTCCTGAACTTTCCTGGGCCAAGTCGCCCTCTCTGTGAGACAACAGTGATTTCCTCCCTCAGTGGGCTGGAAGGGTTCAAGTCAATACATAAGTTAGAGAAGCTCCTGCCACAACGTTATCACTTTATAGAGTATAATCATGTGTATGACTGATAATAAAAACTATTATTATCATTTTCCTGTCATGCTTGATTACAGCAATTCTGCTAGAGACCCTTTTCTTCATCTCATTACATTTTCTGAAATGTTTTAGTTCTCCTTACAGAAAGGTCTCCAGGGCACCAACCCAGCTGACCTGCACCTAAGTCTAGGTGTACAGCAGACAGTCCTGAGGACAATAGATGGGTTCCGGCAGAACTGGGATACATGTGCGTGTGTCTCGTGTGTGTGTGTGTGTGCATGCACACGTGTGTGCAGCATTAACAGCCTAGCACACAGAGTACACAGAGTATCATTCTAGCACACAGAGTATCCCTGGGTAAAAGAGAAAGCTTCATCTTTCATTGAGGATTGGAAACCACTTTTAAAAAAAATAGTGGAGGGCTGGGGAGATAGCTCGACAGTCTAAGCGCCTGCCTGGGAAGCGCAAGCATCTGGGTTCAACCCCAGTACCACATGCTGTGCTGGTCTAGTAGCCCCAGGGGTGCCATATCAGCCCTGAAACTGGGCATGGTAGCACACACCTGTAATCTCAGTGGTGGGGAGGCTGAGACAGAGGGATCACCATGAGTCCAAACTGTGTAGTGAAACTCTATTTCAACAACAACAAAATATAGTGATGTAGGGAAAATTATGACTTCCAGTGTGAATAATTTCATAAGAGAAATCTATAGAACAGCCAGGAAAAGAAGACAAAATTCTCCTTCCAACCTGGTGCATACACCTGCTGGTATCCTAAGGAGTCCACACAGCAGGAGAGGGAGAATGTGGGTGTGGTTGGAGCCAGACCGACCTACCTCAGATGACTCAGTTACTGCAGTACCCTGAATAGAGCCACCTCCCCGTGCCTCAGCGCTCCATCTGGACAATGAGCTGTGCTTACAAAAGGCGCTGTTCTCTGTACAGTGTATCCCAGGTGCCGGGACTGTCACATACTACCCCATACTGTGACTTTGAGTCCTTAAAGTGACAGTCAGAGAATGGGTCCTGACTGTTCTGTCATGTCCAGGGCCTAGCAAGGGGTAGATCCTTTGGTGCTAGAAGATTCCTTAAGCCTCACATTTGTGGAATGTAAGCGTCAGGGACTCTCAGCCGATACAATCGTAGCAACAAGCCTGTGCTCCTCCGTACTCTTCCGAGAACTTCATGTTGATTTCACATAGTTGTCTGTCATCAATAATCCTGGGAGAATTAAGCACTTGTCTAGCAAGCGCAAGGGCCTGAGTTCAATCCCTGTTTACACACACACACACACACACACACACTCATCATCACCATCATCACCATCATCATCATCATCCTGGAAGATATAGTAAGAATGACTCCCCTACTTTACAGATGCAAAAGCTGAGACAAGCAAGCAGAAGGTCTGGGGTAACAGCCCTCAAGATCCCAAAGTTCATTATTATTGTCCCTACCTCTCTAAGCCCTTCATTTTCATATAGGGAGCTAGAAAATCACTGTGATAACTAGGTTTAAACAAATAGAACCATATAATTGGGGAATTTTATACTAAGTAGTCTAATGCCTAGGAAATAAATCAGCCCCTTAAGTTTTATATCACAGTAGAGATGTTTGATAATTATTGCCAAAGAACAGTATAACACAGTGCTAAAAATGAGTAATTGAAAACCCCATCAAGGCAGATGAGGCGTCTTCTCAGTGAATCGCTGTTGAATACTTTACATAATTATTTCATTCAGATTTATGGTCAGCCCAGCAAAATGTATGCCTCTCCCTCCTGCTCTGCCTGAGTAGCTCAGAGAGCCTTGGAGTACCATGTGAACACCTCCAGGGATGAGCAAACGAATGTCTCTTACCCGTTTCTGGGGCATGGCAGGGTTGGAG
Source organism: Octodon degus (assembly GCF_000260255.1). Taxonomy (NCBI): domain Eukaryota; kingdom Metazoa; phylum Chordata; class Mammalia; order Rodentia; family Octodontidae; genus Octodon; species Octodon degus. Next base: position 6,960,872 of record NW_004524643.1, on the reverse strand, counting down.
TTCCTTTAGGAGTAAAAACTACCCTAAGTTGTTGTGACCCCTCCGTGTATCACTCACTGAGGGTTCCCATGCACTGACCAAGTGGGGTCCTTTAAAGTCCATGACAGCCCTGAGAGGGAACCATGCCAGGACGACATTTCCACTTCACAGAAGAAACTGAGACCCACTAGGGGCCTGGCCACTGTCCCATCGGCCTCCCCCAGGATCCTGTGTGGGCAGAGAAGGCTTTGCATTTCAGAGAGAGACATCTTGGAAGGACAGATGCAGAGGAAAATGGATCCCAGCCAGATTCTATTAGCAGTTCCGGCTCCTGAACCTTTGAGTTTTGATGCTTCTGGCCCCACCCCAGACGGGCATTTCTTCCTATGCCAGCAAGTCCGGGTACAGAGGAATCTACACCTGTCTGCCCCAGAGATGCAGTTTCCCACACATCAGGCCTCCACTCCTGGCCCAGATTAGCCAGATGAGCCAAGGTAGCAGGCTTCACCAGAGCATAAGCGTATCATCTTGTCTAGAGCCAGAGCCTGAGATTCGGAGTCCTTGGCAAATTCATTTCACTGGCAAACAGACAGACGGTTGCCTACATGAGACAAAAACCTTTGTTACTGGTCAAAACAGTTAAAATGGGGAAAAATGGGGCAGGGCTTTGGAAAAGGTGAGGCTATCTCACAGGTAGGAAAAAGAGTCTGTTTTTACAATGCATTCAAAAGTTTATAAATACAAGGAGGAAGTGCCCTCCTCTTTCCCACTGTAGCCCACAATTAGACAGTGAAGTTTCTGGAGACCAACTGCTCTTCCTTTCTCCAGACTCCAGTCTCCTTCTCCCTACCCCAGTGCCTGCCTGTACCCTGCTAAGTCAGCACACATGAGCCCAGGGTCACAAATGCTCACCCGCTTCCCTTCCCTTCTTCCCTGGAGAATGGGCCAACGTCCTGCCCAGAACTCAGAAGTTATCTCAGCAGAGGTTCACACAGCCTCTCGATGTCTTCCTTCTCCAGAACATAAAGGCATGTCATACTTCTTTCTCATTTTGGCATGAAGGGGTAGATGTCACACACGGCTGTACGTCTTTCTGAATCTGGTCCACATCTGTGAACGTCACTCCCTGGGGCAGTGCCAAACTTTGATGTCATTCTATTCCAACTCTAAGGATCTCTCTCTGGGTGATGCATTTACGGTTGCTCTCAGTGGCTATTTGTCAAACATTCTCAGGGCCATTGGCTAGAGGGTATTAAGCACTTGCAAAACAGAGCAGACACAGGAGGAGAAGACAGTCTTTGTGCTCCTGGAGGTGGTGGGTGGGGTGGATGAGGGATACTGAGGAAATCATACAGGAAATAGTGCATTTCCCTGGACCATGTTGAAGCAAACGAACAGGAGCTGCTGGCAGAGAGCTGGGCACCACTCCTGCCTCACTGAGGAGCAGGGACATGTGATGGATGACAGAAGGAAGCTCTTTCAGATAATTACTAGAAGCTGGAGAATTAGCCACTGTGCTGTCAACACGGTGTATGCAGGACACAGCGCACTGCAGGCAGGGGGCGGGGAGGACCAACGGGGAGACAGAGACATGCCAAGAGTAATGGCTTCGTGGCCTCTGGATGAGGGAGTTGGTTGGCAGGGTTTACAGTGGTTCCCCTCCAACTCAGGGTACCCCTCTGACCCTCCTCTCATGGCTGCCCTTGGCCTCGCTATATGCCATGCCCACTGGGATGCTGGTCTCTCTTACTGCCTTTGATCTTGGCCTCTCCAGGACTTCTTAACTCCCAGTGTAAGAACCAGTGTGATACCAGCCCCATCCCCAGGCCAGCTGATTCCTTTCCGCCAGCACCTAGCACTGTCACAAGATGAGGCCCAAGTGGGTCCTCCAAAGAGGAAATGGGGAATTCAATGTCCCCTTTCCCTGCAAAGTAGGCTGGGTCAGTGAAAGAAAGAGGTGGGAGAGCTGAGATCCGGAGGGAGAAAGGAGAGAGATATATATGAGACATTGGAGGTACCGTTGAAGATGGGGCTTCTACGATGTCTTCCTAAAACCATTCTATGCTTGTCTTCTCTGGAATCTGTCTCATCACAGAGACAGATCACTGCCCTTTACCTTATCAACTAGGTTAATTTATGGCCTTATTATCTATAAGGGACTTAGATGCTTTGGGCCTGGAAGAAAAAGAAATAAACAAGTCGAGGGAGTAAAGCTATGGAGCACCCTGGGTGACTTTGATCCTGCTGAGAGCTCTAGTTCACTTTCTCTTTTTATCTCTGATCCATTTTACTCCTTCTGGCCCACCTCAGCACTGTGCCTGACTTGTCATGGGTACTTAACCAAGAGTTGTGGAGAGAATAAATGAATTCACTAAAATCAAAGATGTACAAGTAAGTGCTCCTCTTGTAAAGAAGAGGAAACCAACTCACGGAGGCCAGAGAGCTGGCCTGTGGTGGCAGAAGTGCTAGGAGAGGAGGACTAGAGCATAACCCTCAGGGCAGGGCCTTTGTGTTTTGTTCGGGTGCCTGGACTTAGGCCTAATAAGGAACCAGAGCTCAGCACATATTTACTAGATAAATGACAGAGCAGAGTCTCCAACTGTGCTCCCTACCATCATCTGCATGCCTTTCTGCAAAGACATTTCTCTCTAGATCTCAACTTCCTAAAGTGGAGAAGATGGTTCCAGAAGATTCCCTCTGTTCCTACTCATAGCCCACTGCCTGGATCTGCCTGTTTTATCACTGTGAAACTATTGTGCCCAGACAGTCCACACAGAGCAATGTCCTCACATCTGCTGGGAGACCTTTCAGTGACTCCCTCCACTCTTTACCCATACTGCTCCTCGTTCCTCCCAGTTTGCTGCCTGTCTTTGCTTTGTCTCTCCTTCAGCAAGTACTCCCCAAAAGTAGGCTGGGCTCTGCTAGAGGTGGACTCCATCTCCCAACCAGCTCTATCTCCAAAGAGCAAATCTAGAGCTGAGAAAATGCGGGGATGAGCTTATCATCCTCCTACACTCAATTCCAAGGGAAAACCTCACTTTGTTGACGCAGCTGTAGCACAGAGAGTTAATGTGTTTGTGTACTTGTGGCCTTGGTTGATATTATCATTTAAGCTTCATCTCTGACTGCCTGTCAGTTTTTCCTTCACAATATTTTTCTCCCACATGCTCAAACACCAAAACTCAATAAACCACTGCAGCAACCTGCTAAGTCATCTCTCTGCTTCGATCCTTAACCCCTACAATCCAGTCTTCCCTCAGAAGCCAGAGTGAACAGTTAAAGTAACACATCAAATCATGTTTCTGCCCTATTTAAGACTTCCAATTGCTTTCCAAAGTACTTACAATCCAAACTTTACACAATGAGCCACACTCCCTGCCCAATCTGGTCCCTGTCCAATCCTTGGACACCATCTCCTGTCACCATTATCCTCCAAGCTCCAGTCCCTTGGAATCATAGGGTTCCCTTTGCCCAGTCCTTTGGTGGTTCCCTTTGGTTATTTCCATCCAACAAACTTTAAAGGATCAAAAAGAAGAGCAAGAGCGAGGAACACATTCATACATGCTTCCGTGGCAGCTGGCTTCCCAGTGCAAGAAAATGCCGCTGCCTTTCAGATTTGCTCTTCACCTTTGGTTTCTTAAGGTGCAGACAACTAAGTGACTCCAGGCATTTTTTAAAACATAAAGTCAAATGTAAGTGCATACTGTGGATAAAGAAGCAAATACATTGCCTTTGCTATGTTGAAAGATTTCAGTCATTCATGACTTGAATTTTTAGTCAGTGAACAGATGGGACAGGAGCTAGAGTTTATTAAGCTACATGTCAGCTTTGAAGCATGGCTTTGTTTAATCAGCAGGACAAACTGAAACAGGTATTATGATCCCCATTTTACATAAGAGGAAACCAAGGAGAGAGAAGTGATGTCCCTCACAGCGCACAGCTTTGTCAGTGGTCAGGGCCCAGACTGCCCAGTGACGTCTGTGCCCAAGCCCTGGCCTCTTTCTTCCACTGCAGCATCCGTCTCCAGCTAGCACCTCTTCTTCCCATTCTCAAAATCAACAGTGTATGGGCGAGTAAAGATTAAGCCATAAACGTCTTATGCCAGGGTGTTCCTGCAAAGTACTTCTGAATCATCCAGTTACCTGTGCTAATTGTAATATTTGAGCCACAAGTTGTTCTTAAACATTCATTATGTCAACTCCCCCAAGGGCTTGTACCTGCGAGCTCAGTTGGTTAGTATTCTGAATTCTTAAATGTGTTTAAAAATAGCCAAGTGGTTTTATTTTTCTCCCAGCGCATTCTATCCTGTAGATTGGTAACCAGTTCAGAATGACCCTCTGTTCAATTAGTCCTTTTCTGCCTTTTCCTTTGATTCTTCCAAATCATAAGGTCAAACTTCAACAGAGACACCTGCTGAGTCCCCCACTGGGCTCGCGCTCTCTGAATCTGTGTTGCCAAGAGAACAATCCTGCTTTCAACAATAGAAACAACAATCAGTGTGTGCACAAAAGATTTAAGGACAATAGGAGATGTGGGTGAGTTAATTATGTTCCCTGTTCCTTTGTTCTTTATAAAGAGAAGGCGATGGGTGGTCAGCGGGCTTTGGAGACTCAAGTCATTGAACTGTGTGCAAGAGAAATGGGTCTCTTGATGGGATCCAGTGAATGTCCTCTCCAAACACTTTCATTTATTTCTGAAATATCTATGCTGCTCATCCTTGGGGGAAGAAGCCAGCCCCAGAATGGGAAATGGGAGACACAGGTCTGGGTTCCAGGACCAAAGTCCCGAAACACAGTGACACCACAGTGGCACCAACATTTCCAGTGCTCCCTGCTGAACACACCAGGGATTGGATCCCAGTACTTTGGACCTTTTCCTGTTTTCCTCCCAAGCTGTCTAGATTTAGGACAATCACAGAATCTACAGTGAGGAGCCACACATACCCTCAGCCCTGACCTCTGTGACAATTGCTCTCTGGACTCCGAAGCTACCCAGGGTCCTGGCCATGATAGACCTGCTGCATCTTTGAACTCTTGCGAGGCAGAGGAACAGACAATGGACTCTTAATATATGGGATTTCATTTTAAACACAGTTCCTGAGCTGGGGAGATAGCTCAGCAGTCTAAGCACCTGCCTGGCAAGTGCAACAATCCAAATTTAATCCCTAGTACTGCATACAGTGCCAGCCAGCCCCAGAACTCCAGGCATTCAACATGCCCCTGAAACCAGGCGTGGTGGTGGATACCTGTAATCCTAGCACTGGGGAGGCTGAGACAGGAGGATCACTACGAGTCTGAGAAGTATTTATTAGATACTGAGACCCTGTATCTAATATATATATATTTTTTTTTTAATTTAATTTATTTATTTATTTATTTTTTGTGGTACCAGGGTTTGAACTCAGGAACCTGCTCTTGCCAGGCAAGCACTTGTTCTACTGAGCTATCTCCTCGGCCCAATAAATGTATTTTTAAAAACCCACAATTCTCACTTTCAAGTCACTCATTCAATGAATACTTACTAGCTCTTTATAGCATACCAGGCATGATGACATAGATAGAGGTAAACACAACAAAACTTGTAGCTTATAATTGGCCAGGGGAATCAGAGGTTAGCCATGAGGCACGAAGGGTAGGGGGTTCCTAAACTTGCATGCATGGCCAGTTAATTAAAGACTTCATTGTACATAATACATTTATGATCATTTGTTAGTTCTCAGACCTCAAATGACCTCACAGAGCACAGTGACGTCTTAAGGTTACAATGCCACTTGCTCGGCGAACTCCAGAACAAGGCAGGCAGCATTCCTGGCTGCCTTTGCCTCCAGCCCACAGATACAAGAAGGGAAACATGCTTTAAAGATCCTCTTGCCTGGGGTTAGGACCTGGTTTAAATGAATTTATCTTTTGTAGGATGAAAGCCCCGAGGAAATACTGACCATCCAAAAGGGACAGAAAGACAGTTTGCAATTTCAAGGTTAACTTCTAAGTAAAATTTGATAAACATCCTCCTAGTTCTCCAAACTCCAGGGGTAACTGTGGTGTTATAAAAATGTATCTAGTGTCGGGGAGATAGCTCAGTGGAAAAAGTGCTTGCTTGGCAAGCACAAAGTTGTGAGTTCAATCCCTGGGTACCATAAAAATAAGTGAATAAATAAAAAATGTACCCAGATTCCCACTGGGTGCTGACGTCTCTGACACTGCCCACTGTCTTGCTTGATGGTATGACACGCTCTGTATTCACTTCCCAGTAAGTTCTACCTACATGTCTGCATGGCCTATGTGTTTTGACTGAATTCTTCACCAGTGTCACAAAGAACAGAAGGCCCCAAAAGCCAGGGGCCAGGTCGGGACAGGCTCCCCAAGAGCAAGAATTGTTGTTTTAAAGGTAAGACATATAAAAATATATAAAGGAGAAAATAAACAGTGGCTGGGCATAGCCGTGCCAGTCTGTATTCCCAGCACTGCGGGAGGCCGAGGCAGGAGAATCATAACTTCACGAGTTTAAGCACAGCTTGAGCAACTCAGCAATTTAGAGAGCCCTGTTTCAAAATAAATAATACAATAAGAGCTGGGGCTGTAGCTCAGTGTGAATGCTCAGCCAGCTGGATGGCAAGAACTGGGCTGGTGATTGTACCTCCAAATAAGACTACTGCTTAACCACTGGATCTTATTATCTTGCTATTATGTAACGTCAGCTATGCCTCTTCATCTCTCATAAATAGTGATTTCCATACACATAGATCTACTGAATCTTTTCAAACAATTGACAAATAATATGTTCTGGATACTTTCCGTGTATTTCCCTTACAGCAGCTTCCTAAATTCTCCACAGCATGGTGAGCACCACCATCACCCCATTTTCCTGGTAAAGACACCGAGTACCAGAGAGCTCTCAAAGAGTTGATCTTTGAGTGGCAGAGTCAAACATCCATACCCAGGCCCAGTGAGTGTGTGGGAGAGCTTCCTGCTACCCTGCACCGGCAGGACATACTGGTCCCAGCCCAGGTGCAGTGTGGGTGAAACCATTTTCCACCCCCTTGGGATGGTCTTCACCACTGCACAGCACCTCCCCCACCCCACCAGGCCAGTAGGAATTTCTGCCCCATTAAGAGAACCCCCAGACCCAGTCCTAGCCCAGGCCCAGTGAGTGTGTGGGAGAGCTTCCTGCTACCCTGTGCTGGCAGGACCTACTGATCCCAGCCCAGGCACAGCATGGGTGAGATCCTCTTCCACCCCCTTGGAACACCCCCATGACTCCACAGTACCCTCCCCCACCCACCCGCCCAGTAGGAATTTCTGCCATGAACCCCCAGATCCAGTCCTAGGCCAGG
>NW_004524643.1:6952662-6953444 GCF_000260255.1 Octodon degus | reverse complement strand
GGTGAAACCCTGCAGCTGCAATCCCTGCAGAGAGTATAGGGGACAGAACCACCCAGCTAGTCCAGGAGCAGAAGAACTTGCCAGAGGGGCACAACAGGTTGAACCCCAAAGGCAGCAACAGGAAAGAGCTAAGCACAGCAGTCAGACCCAAGCCAGGCACAGCTGGATAAATCCAAACTTTGTAGATCTGCACCTGAACTTCAGTAAATGCTAAGGTTATAACTGCAACAAAGCTCTACAACAAAGGTCAGAAGACAGTGCTACACAAAATGACAATGAGAAGGAACAAAATGCAACCTCAGAACCCAGCCCCACCCATAACAAGTACAGAGGACACTAACACAGAACAAATTGGGAATCACACAGCTGAAAGCAAAGAATCAACGTCTTCTGAAATAAAGAAACAGCTGCAGAAAGGTATAGAGGAACTCAGGTTGGAAATGAAAAAAGAAATCCATGAATTAATAACATCTGTAGTAAAGAATCAAATGCAAAAACATATGGAGGAAATGCAATGCCCACCCAGAACAAGTGCAGAGGACACTAGCGCAGCTCAAATGGATGAATTAATAGCGTCGATAGTAAATAAGCAACAGCAGAAAGTCATAGAGGATCTCAGAGTGGAATTCTTTTCTTCTAGCTCAGCTCAAATGTACGAATTAATAGCATCAATAGTAAATAAGCAACAACAGAAAGTTATAGAGGAACTCAGAGCACAATTCTTTTCTGAAATAAAAAAGAATTCTCAGAACTCATAGCATCTGAAGTAAAGAAACAACTAC
>NW_004524643.1:6928135-6942771 GCF_000260255.1 Octodon degus | reverse complement strand
ATCATCTGTTTTATTTCATCTCAGGTGATAGACGGTTTTCCTTTTGCTATAATAATTAAGGCTGCAGTCAAACCCCTTGTACCTACAGTAGCCTCTGCTAGTCTGAATCTGTATACTGGATTCATTCCTAGAAGTAGAATTTCAGAATTAGAGAACATTTAAAATTTTGATACACAGTGCCAAACTTCCATAAATCTTGAATTAATTTACATTCTGACCAAATACATATGGGAGAGATCACCACTCTCTTCCCAACCCTTGGCACCACCCAACTCTTCTCTGGCAACAGCCACCATGACCTTCACACTGCCAAATCTGACAGCTCTTTACAACCTTGTCTTGTAGTCAGGCCATCCTGGAACCTCTTCCGGGGGTTCCCTCTGGGGCTCATTTGTCTCCTCCGTTTCCTTGGCACCTGATGTTTTTTGAGACAAGGTCTCCTTATGTTTTCAAGTTGCCCAGGTTGGGTTTAAAAGTTGCAATCCTCTTGCCTTGGGCTACTGGAGTGCTGGAATTATGGAATTACATGTGAGCACCAGCCCTCACCTTGATAAATCCAATTGTTAGCTCCTCTTTATGGATGAGGAAACAGACATAGAGGGGTTAAGTAACTTGCCCCTGGTCACAACTCTTTTAAATGACTGCACTAGAATTCAAACTGTGACAAGCTGGTTTCAGAGTCCATATGCCCAAAGACGATGTGCCTGCTAGTTACCAAGATATTTAAGGGGAAAGGTTCCCTCTGCAGCTCATCCTCCTCCTTCAGAATAGGCTCAATGTTCTCCTTTCACATTTACCATCTTTGTCAAGACAGGAACACGGGGCTCCTCACACCTGGGCTCTCTTTTCTCCTCCAGCATGCTGATGATTGTCCCTCTAACCATCTTCTGAATCAGCCTGCTGTCCCCAGCTTACAGCAAATGCCTACACTGCTGACTGCTCTTACCAGCCTCTTTAGGACTGAGCTGCCTTTGCTTGGCTTGGGTTTTACTTTGTTAAAGCTCCAGTCCATTGGTCTAGAACTTACCCTTGGCCCTTGGGGACCTTTGGGTAGGTTGTCCTCTCTGCATGGGAGAATCCGTATCATACATTCCCCAATTAATTCTTTTACAACTTTGTCCAAGAGTTACACACACCCAGAGGCTTTCTTTGGCTCTCCCAACTATGCAAGTAGCTATCCCCTAGCATACTCCAAGGCTCTCCATTATAGCCTGTATGACTTACCAACCTCATCACTTATTTACCTGCTTGTTCCCCTACTAACTCCACCTTCCCAAACCAGGTAGAAGCTTCTCAGTTGAAGGACACAGTGTCTCAAACTTAATCCTTTCCCCCTTTCCCATGTCCTTCCTTTGTTCTCTCTCTCTCTCAGTCCTTGGTATCACAAAACTAGAAATTTCCATGTCATCTCTAAATCCCACAAGACAACTCCTACCTCTGAAATGTTTCAATCTGTCCTCTCATTTCTGTTTCCAAGTGACAATTTGGATGCTCAAAACATTGGGCTTGATGGTTATTGCATTTGGAACATAGTAAAGGTTTTCTGCGGAGCTCACAGGTGGAGTTGCTTGTCTGGAAGGTGGTTCAAATTGAACAGAGGCTCCATGGCCATTTATAGATTTAATATGCAAGTTATTCAGGCACTGTAACAACATATCTGACCTTTTTTACTCTCAAATTAGCAGTAAGACCCAAGGATTATGCTCTAAACAGCAGATTGATCTAGATGACTTTCTGAGGAAAAGAATTAAAGAATTATTCAATAGGCTGGAAAAGATCTCCTTAAAATGAAGTAGAGAATCAGTGATTAGGCATATGATCAATAAAACATAACAAACAGCATTCAACAAAAGCGAGCCATTATAAAAACCCTGTGACTCACGGGTCTGATCAATACATTACAAAGATGTAACAAGTATAAAAACACAAGGAGCCTAAACATACTTAGTTGATAGACTGCATCCACTATCAGGGTGCTTAGCCAGTCCCAGTGAGCCTAGCAATTAATTTTTGCAATTGTGAAATAACAGCACTTAGGTGAAAGCCTTCTGTAAAACCTGGATGCAAATACAGGCCTGTCTCCTTCACAGGGCTGTGGAGAAGCAAAGGAGAGGGCGGATGCAAACATGATTTAAGCACCAGTCAGCTCTCTTAGAAATATAAGCTGCACTTTGCCAAAGGTCAGTCCATCTTTAAAACAAGCAAGAGAAGAGAAGCTGTATTCCCGGGTTACAAAACTACAATAAAGATAGTTAAGCTAATTTTAATATTCTTTAATGTTTGGTCTAGAAACAATTACTTTAATTAAAAGGATAAAATACTTTGACACCAACTTTTAAAAATCAATGCAATCCATATTTTCTCCTTGGGCTCTGCATATGAATGGTGGTGTTGATTTTTTCTTTTAAATGAGTTTCTTTTTGTGACTTCCACTGCTTTTGACTCAGTGAAAATAATTACAAAGCCATGGTACCATTTGGGGACCTCAATCATTTTCACCTGGTTGGTTTTTTCAGTCTCAGACTAGAAAAAAAAAATAGTATTTTCCTTAGTAATTAATACTTCTCTGGAATAAAATTAAACCTCTCACAGGAACATTAAACGCAACAACTGCCAGGAGGGCCTTTACCAGTAGAAATAGTTCTGACAGCAGTTGAACAGACATGTCTCCCTCGGCGTTTCAGCAATCCCTGGGGAACTGTGACGGGGCTCAAAGCCTGCTCCGCGAAGTTACCATGCCTTGAGTGTGTCTTGGAAGGAAGAGCCCTGACTGGCTGCCTGCTCTGCACCTATACACAAGGCCCGCCCCCCAACGCAGCACCTGCCCCTCAGCCCGTGTTAATAGAAGTGCTGCCTACATTTAAATGAAAAAGAAAAAGTCACATTATCTTCTGCAGGTAAAAGCAATTTTGTGAGTTAACACCGATCTTCCTGACTTTCCCTGTGTTCGTCCCCAAAGCCCTACTAAAATGATACTTTTAAAATTCTATTTTGAAAGTATTAATTTTGGATTAAATCAGATATGAGCTATCTTTTTGATCAGGAAAAGAAAAAAGAAAACTGCTCTGAGATTTGCTTTAAAGCACTCATTAGCAATAAATGAATACTGTGTTCCACTGGCTGCCAGTCAAACAGAGAAAATACAGCTTGTGCTTTAGTTACATGAGCCCATTTTCAAATAAATGAGCAACTTGAGTATTATTTGGATTAAAATGTCCATCTTGGTGTCGTTTTGCCTTGTCGATGTGCAGCTCACACCAAGGTTTCCATCCGACATGTCCGTGTTTCACCAGTCAAATCCTCTCATTGATTCACATCGATTCACATCATTAAAGCGCACAGATCATAGAATCTCCTTAGTGTTCTGTAGACCACTTTGGCTCTTGATGGTTTGGTTAAATGGACTATCTTAGAGGAGATCATGTGGGAAAAGTGCTTAGTGTTTAGGGTTCCCATGAACAGTAGCCACTGTTATTGTACTCACTGGAACAAGGCAATTCCTGAGAAATCAGCAGCAGTAGATCTAGGAACAGGATACTCCTATCAGAGCCCACCACTGCTGCTTGACCCCCCCCCCACTTGCCTGTCCCTCCTCTAAAGAATATAAAATAATCAGTCCCAATATTGACGGACTTGGCCTTAAGAAATCAACTACCCAACCACAGAGCCATCTGCACTTGAGTTAGGAGAAGGAACAGCAGCACTCATTACTATGTTCAGGTCCCTTCCTGGGGTCCTAGCAGCATGGGCCTGGCCTTGGAATGATGTGCATGAATCAGCTAAGGCAGATAAAGCCAGAGGAGACCCAGAGCCTGGGCAATGTCCGAGAACTGTCGCTATGACTCCAAACCCTTGCCACACTGCACAGAGGCAGCCTGACTTGATCCAAACAAGAGAGTTACTGAATTGTCAACACAGATGTGCACTTAGATACCTCGAGTAGTCTCTTGTTCTTTGGCAGTGGAAACGCAAAGGCTTTATTCCTGAGCTTAAATTTACTCATAGTTGTAAGTGTCAGTCAAGCAAGTCACTTGGTCTCAATTCATAAATTACCAAGAATTTCAAGCACACTTTTTTCCCTCAATACAGCAACTCCACTCCTGGATCATCATCCTAATGAAGTTACTTAAAACATAAGGGAAAGGCTTTTCTAGCTGTTGTATTTGAATGCACAGCACCTCAAAATTTAGGTGTTACAAGCTGACATGATAGTATTAGGGAAAGAGGCCCATAGGAGGTGATAAAGTCATGAAAGTAGAGCCCTCATAAATGGAATTAGTGACCTTATAAAAGGGCTTGAGAGGGTGGGCTTGCTCCTGGAAACCTCTCAGCCATGTGAGGACACAGCAGTCATCCTTCCGCGAGGGCACAGGACAAAGCAGCTGTTAACGGACACTGATATATATGGGGACCTAGCTGGAAGAGCTTGTACTTTCAACCACCAGAAGTTGGGAGGTAAGCATTCTGTTCATAGCTTAGCCAGCCCATGGTACAGTCATGGAGCACATCACGAATTCTCAGCCAGTGGGGGACCATATCTACAGCATGGTACACCCTCAAGAATCTGTCACTCAGGGACTCTGCGGCTCATTCAGTGACCTTCAGGAAACGATGAGATCACCCAACAGCCAATTTCTCAGCACCTAGCCCCATCATCAAGTGACACCTAACTGGATTTTGTCACACAAGCAAAACAGATGAAGATACTGGTCCAAAATGTTTCTTCGAGCATTTACACTAACAAGGAAGAACAGGAAGTCATGTTTGAACCACATTTCAAAGGGGAGACGTTAAGTAGACTATTACGTGCCCATTTAAAAATGGTATTTACTCCGAATTCTGCTTGAGATTTATGCTATAAATCCATATGTATGTTTATACACATACACATATGGCAACACACAAGCTTCGAGTAGGAAAAAAGGTAAAAACAATCTAAGGGTCTGAGTTCAATCCCCAGTTCTTCAACAACAACAAAAAATCTATGTAGCTATTAACAATAGCCATACAAAGAGACTTAAAATTTCATTAACTTCCTTAAATTTGTGACATTTTTTAAGAGCATACACTTTTAAAACTATTTCATTGGTGCATGTTTGCAGTACAGGGTGATTACATTTATTGCTGCGAGTTGATGAATGAACACAGCACAACTTCATTCTTCATACTTGCCTTCCCTCCCCCTCTAGATCCCCAAAAGATCTATCTCCATAAATCCCATTATCCATCCTTTTTTTTTTTTTTGGCTCTTTAAATTGTTGATCCTTTGAATTTCTTGTATGATGCAAATCATGTGATAGTTAAGCACTGTTTATTCTACTTAACATTCTCATTTCAAGATGCATCCATTTTCCTATAAAGAACTCAAGTTTGTCCTTCTTTATAGCATCGTGGTACCTTTTGACATATAAATACTACATTTTCTGTATTTAATCATTTGTTGATGGCATGTAGGCCTCTTCCAAGGCTTAGCTATTGTGAGCTGGGCTGCTACAAACATGAATATGCATGGATTTCTGTCCTGTGATGTCTTTAGTTCTTCTAGAAAGACACCTAGCAGGGCAATAGCTAGGTCACGTGAAATTTCTATTTTTAGTTTTTTGAGCAATATGAGCACATACTGATTTAATAATTATATGAACACTTAAAAAAACTATTTAAAGAGAAAAGTCCCAAAGCTTTTTGAGAAAAAGCAGGGCTCTGATCTATCCCTGACAACGTTCCCCTAGTGTATGTCCCTTGGTTTAGGACTGAAGACACAGCCAGGGTTCCTCCCAAAGGCACTGCACCAAGGTCGCGATGCCCGACTCCCAGAGGACCTCCCATGCCCCCACTCAGCACAGGGTTCTCCCCCAGGGTCCCAGGCGCAGCTCTCTCTTTGCCCACATTCCAGATGCCTCTGCTGACTGATCAGAACTGACGCCAAAGACAGAGCTCTGTGAATCCAAGATGCCATCAACTGTGGGAGGAGTCAGTGGTGCAATAGCAGCTTCCCAGGGGAGAGGGTCACCTACATTTCATGGGCACATCAATGGTAAGGTGTGCTGAGGCTTCAGAAATGCCACAGTGGTAAGCACATGCATTTTAGAAGCTCTGACACACTGTCCTTGCCCTTGCCTGTGGAGGGTCCCCTTTCCTTCCTTTTCCCACTGACAGCCTCTGTGCTTGCTGTCCCCCCCCCCCCCATGCTGTAAGAAGCTACAGCACAGACATAAGTCAGAGGGCTGCACCTGTTTAGTGCACCTGGCTGGAAAGTAAGGAGGAACCAGCATTCAGAAGTCATTGGCACATTAAAAAAATCAATATCGCAGGGGCCGGAGGTTTGATCCCTGTGCCTGCCATGACAGCCCTGTCCCTGGGGCGCACTGAGATGGCAATTGAGACTGGGTGTGGTGGCATGCACCTATAATCCCAGCTCTTGGGAGGCTTTAAATGGGTGGAACACTATGAGTCCGATTTAGTAGTGAGATCCTGAACACCCTGTAGACCCTTCTCTAAAAATACAAAAAATAAATAAATAAAAAATAAAAACAAAAAAAACCCCACTCTTGTACACCAAACTCACCAAGAGAGAAATTAGAGAAATGACCTTGTTCACAATAGTATCAAGAAAAATAAAACACTTGGGAATTAGCCAAGGAAATGAAAGAACTTTACAATGCAAACTATAGTACTTGCAAAAAGGAGATGGAAAAGAATATGAAAAAAATGGAACAATCTCCCGTGTTCCTAGACAGGCAGAACCAATACAGTGAAAATGACCATACTTTTAAAACTGATATACAGGGGCTGGTGAGATGGCTCAGTGGTCTAAAGCACCTACTTAGAACAAGCTTAGCAAAGCACAGGGACCGCGGTTCAATCCCCCAGCACCACATGCCAGCCAGCCCCGCCCCCTGGTGGGCTGAGCTGGCCACACACACACACACACAAAACACACACATAAATAAATAAAATTTAAAAAAATAAAACTGATATACAGATTTAATGCTATCCCAATCAAAACACCAGCAGCATTCCTCACAAAACTAGAGAAAGCAACCCTAAAATTGATACGGAGCCAGAAGAGACCTGGAAGAGCCACAGCAATTCTGCACGAGAACAAAGCAGGAAGTCTATAATCCTGGACTCCCAAGTTATCATACAAAGTCCCAGTGATAAAAACAGCATAGCGTTGAGGAGAAAAAGAACTGTGGATTAGTGAAACAAAACAGAAGATGCAGAGCAACTCCAAGGACACTCAGCTACCTTATCTTTCACAAGGGGACGAACCTCTTGCAATAGAGGAAAGATCGCTTCTTCAGTACATGGTGCTCGCAAAGCTGGCTACCAGATGCCAGTATGGATTGAATCTGGATGCATGCCTTTCACTAAAATCAAGACAGATGACAACAACAGCAACAACAACAACAACAATCTGCTGGAAGGTAGAATAAGATGCTAGGCAAAGACTTTAGGAACAAAACCCCCAGTTGCATAGGAACTATTCTAAAGAATCAGCAGCTGAGATCACATCAAATCAAAAAGCTCAGGCACAACAAAGAAAAAACTCTAACAGAGTAAGCCTACAGAATGGGAAAAATATTTTGCCACTTATTCCTTAGCCAAAGGACTAACATCTAGAATATATAAAGAATGTTTATAAACAATGGAAATAAAGTTATGTAAATGGGGAGGGGGTAGGTGGAAGGGGAGAGGAATAATTAAAATGTGCTACATACAGGTCCACACCTCCCAGGACAAATGCAAGTGGTGTGAGGGCCGGCCAGATAGCTCAGCATCTGCTTAGGCAGATGCGGGACCGGGGTTCGGTCCCCAGCTTGCTGCACTGGTCCTACGCCTGGGGCAAGCTGAGACAGAGCTTGAGATTGAGTGTGGTAGCACATGCCTATACTTCCCAGCGCTTGAGAGGCCGAAAGCAGGAGGATCACTGCATGTCCGATCTGTGTAATGAGACCCTGTAGACCCCGTACTAAATACATTAAATAAATAAAGGCAATTGGTGTGTATTTCAAACATGTAATAAACTGGAAAAAAAAAAAAAAAAAAAACTAGTAAGACTCCAGGAGACAGAGCAGGGCCAAGGCCCCGGAGAATGCATGCCCCCCCACTGGGAGCTTCTCCCCAGCATCAACTTCCAAATTAGAGGCAGAAGCTCCCAAAGAAACAGCCTTCTCAGTTTACTGTATGCAGCCCCAGCTATCTCTTCAACCCGTGGCAAGTGGAAGCAGGCTCGGTCTCCTGTCTACCCCACACTCCAGGGAAGACACTGGCCACAAGTTTGGGAACTGTTGCTTGTGAACTTGGGAAAGCCACGCCCTTCCGGAGTCTGTTCTCTCCTCTCCAACAAGGTTATAACGCCTCTTCATCGACTGTGTGCGCAGGTGAGGGTTAAAGAAGACTGTGGGAAACCCCATGTCAAACATCTTATACACCGGGTACTCAGTAGGTGCTGGTCAGTATTTAGTATGGTGATGAGTGTAAGATAAAACTGAGGCTCTTAATGCATCCTCAAAGGTGTGTGTGTAGCTTCAAGGTAGCCTCAGTCTGCAAACAAACATAATTTTAAGGCCAGGGAGATGGCTCAGTGGAATAAGCGCTTCCCTGGCAAGAGCAAGGGCCTGAGTTCAATCCTGGGTTCTGCCAAAAAAAAACCCCAAAAAACAAAAAACATTATTTTAAAAATTACTGGCATTTCAGAATTGCTGCCTATCCAGAGATGTAGCTCAACAGCACAACGCCCACTCGGCAAGCGCCAGGTTTTAAGTTTAATTCCCAGTACCAAAAAAAAAAAAAAAAAGGAATTGTTGTCTATAGTCTGTCTTTCCTGAGAATGAGTGTACTGAAATTCTCTTAAAAATGTGACAGCGTGAACTACATTTTTTTTTTTTTTAATATAGCAGGAAGATGGGCTAAACAAAATTTCAGCGGATTCCAAAAGGAAACCTGAGTTGAATATGCCCCCGGAAGGTCCCACTCAAATCCCAGCAACACAGTAAATGGAACTTTTGGCAGTTGCAGCCGCAAATCCATCAGTGAGTCAGAGAATATGGGGAAACAATTGTCAAAACGCAGCACTCCGTTTTCCTTCAAAAACAGCTAAATTGGATCAATTGGCTGTCTTACTCAGAGAGTGGCTCTCAGATGACTAATTATGACTCCTTTAGTAATAGAATCAGATTTTCTGTTCCAGAATCCCCAAGTGGGATAAAACCTGGCCAAATGTGGGGCTGGGGATGTAGCTCAGCAGCGCAAGCACCTGCCCGACAAGGGCGAGGTCCCGAATTCGACTCTTAAACCAAAATGGTGTAGTTTAGTCTTCCCAGTCTGCGTCCTGTGTCCACCCTTAGGATGAAACACATGACCGAACAGGGTTGCAAGAGTCTAGAGTGAAGGACTCTACCCAGGAGCCAGCGCGGGCAGCCTCAGCATCTCAGGAGTCCTCAGTTTCCCAGGGGCGGGGCTCCTGGCCCTGCCTGCATCTGGGCGCAGGTGGAGTGAGCTGTATCAGTAATGTGGGACGTGACCGGTGGAAGTTTGGGCTGCGCTGGAACAAATCCCCAGGAGATGTGCATGTCCCAGTGCGGTCACTGGGGACCGTTCTGTGCAGAGATGAACATCACCACATCAGTCAGAAAGGCTGGAGGTATAAGCAGCCCGATTACATTTTTCATCACTAAGGAAAAGGGCTACCACGAAATGTAGCCACCTCTTTTGCTCAAATAAACATTTATTAATTAACTACCAAGAACCAACCTTTGTGCACAGGGCCCTCAGGGTTCCCCATGATAACACTCTGCCCTCTAGGGGCTTACAGTTAAAAAAGGCTGGCGAGACCAAGAAAAATAAATAAAAAATTCCCCAAGGGAGTTCAGAGGAAGCCCATAGAGCTGGAGTGGAGGAGGGGGGACAGGAGCCAGGGGACAGGAGTCGTGAGCAAGTCTTAAAATGTCTTGCCTGCCAACGAATCATTGGCTAATCACTGCTCCGACTTGGAGGGCTGCAGTTTGTGAAGGAGGCATTTATGGAGAAAGGCCTCCTAGCATGCAGGATCAATGTGGCTTTACACATTGCAGCAGGGAGAAAATGCTTAGCCCAGCTAAGCTGTTTCAGGAGAGATCCAGGGGTATCTCACCATGGTCCAGAGCCAGTCTCCATTCTGGGCACAGGAAGCCCTGCCTGGGTGACATGTAGGCCCCGCCACCTTGGACCTGGTTTCAGGGTGCGTGTTAGGACCAGACACCTGCTCCTCAGGGCTTAGAGAAGGGTCTCCACTGCTCCTTCACCAGATCCTGCTGAATGCTTTGCGCTCGCTATGCATTGCCGCTCTTACACCCATCTGTTATTACTATTTTACATGTGGGGAAACTGAGGCCTGAAGAGTTACCCAGGTCCCCTGATGCACAAGAGGCTGAATGACAAATCTGAGATAATGAATGCAAAGCACATGCTCCTTTGGTGTTTCCTCCTCTTCTTGTTCCCCACCCCAAGTCCTGAGGATTGGCCTGGGGCTTGGTATACTAAGTACTCCACAAGACTGCTACAACCCCAGCCTTTTATTCTGAGACAGGGTCATCCTAAGTTGCCACAAGCCTCCTGCCTCAGCCTCCAAAGTAGCCTTCCTTTGTTCTTTGTGTTTCCCTCTCCCCGTTGGCCCCCTGGGCCTCACCCCTTTTCTCCATCTCTCCCTAGCTCTCAGCTACCCATCAGATCCTTACTTAGAAGTGCTCTTCTCCAAGCCTCAACTCTTCTCATCTCTTTGTGCCTGCAACACCCCCTCTTCCTCCATCTTGCTGCTAGGCTCTACCTGCTGTTTAATTTTCATTTGCCCCAGGAGGCCTCAAGCTTGAGCATGGAGCAGGATAGAAACTCAGAACTCATCACTGGTTCAGCCATCCTATACCACCCATTGGGAAACTGGGAGAGCCCTCGAACTCCAGGCTGGACTCTTGGTGACCACCAGTCCTGAGTTCCTGGTTTAAAAGGAGTCACAGACCTGGGCCTGATTTAGGACAAAGTTTATGTACAAGAGGGTCCTGTTCAGTGATGAGGGCAGGTCACTAAAGCTCAGAGCAAAGGTGAGGCTTAACTTTGAGCAGAATGATATTTCCATTCCAAGTGTTGGAGGAGGTTTCCAGGTAGTGTTTGGGCACCTCAATGGTACACATAGTTCACCTGGAGAGAGAAGGCGGGAAAGACCGCTGTCCAGCTTGCCGATACCTGCTTTGTTCTTGGGGGAGGAATGCTAAAGCAGGCTTGTCCTGTAGAGGCAGGCTGCACCCCAGTGCCAAGGGGAGCCAGGGAGGAGTAGGGCTGGGCTCCTTCCCCTGCCATGTGAGGACCCCTGAAGAAACTGGGAAGCACAGCCTGCAAGCCCTGTCTTCAGATGCATAAGGGCTGTCACTTGTGGGCCACCTCTGTCCCGAGAAACTTGCACTGAAGAGTGGAAGCCACAGGGAAGGAGAAGTTTGAAATATGCTAAGAGGAAATGCTCTGTCATCGGAGCTGCCTAGAGGAGCAGGGGGGAGATGCTGTGATACTGTGCTGTATGGATTTTGGTTTTCGTCTATGATTTCTCTCTGTTCACTCCCACAACCCTTACTGTTTCCTAAGTGACTGGAATAATACTGGAGAGCTTTAGGTCTCCAAAGCAGCTCAGAAAGCAAACCTGTGCTCTCTTTCCCATGCCTTCCACTTGCCTGCGCCTTTTTCTCCCAAGGCAGGCCCCATAGAGACTATGATTTCGCTTCCTAAGGGCAAGTCAGAGAAACTACAAATAAGATCTTCTCCCGTGTTTGTGTTCTAGAACTTCTCAGACCTGCCTGGCTGGCAGTAGAATCTAAGGCCCCCATTTCAGAAGGGCCCTGGCTCATACCTGGGAGGAAGGAACACTGCTGCCAGGGGGATGAGAGGGAGCTCTGAACAGAGAGGAGGGAGCTGAACAGAGAGGAGGGAGCTGAACAGAGAGGAGGGAGCTGAACAGAGGGGCCCTGCTGGGATTCCCCATGTGACCTGTTAGCACTGGATTGTACCCTCCTGTCCATAAACCAAAAGGACAGGACTCGGGAGCATCTAGACAGCTGGACACACAGAGGCTGCAATAAGGTGAACAAAAGCTCGTCCATGTGCCAGGATTGCTGCAGCCCAGCTCCAAGGGGGGCACAAGATCCTGGGCTCGGGACCCTTCTGTTCCTTGCCCTATGGGTCTCTTCATCTGCATGTTTACTTGCCTGCTTCAGACATCCTTCCTAATATACTATTAACCGTGTTTCTCTGAGTTGCTCGAACACCCCTAGCAGATAACTGAGTCTAAACAGGGGCCTGAATCCCAACTTAAAGCCAGTGCATCTATGGTTCTAGTGGCCCAGATCTGCTGCGACTGGTGTCTGAAGTGGGAACAGCCTTAGGAGCTGAACCCTGCACCTGTGGGGCCTGACACTCTCGGGGTAGACAGTGCCAGAGCTTAATTGGATTAGTGGATACACGGCTGGAGTTCACAGCAGACCTGATTGCCTGCCAGGAGGGAGAAATCCCACACGTTCTGAGATCACAGAAGCGATTTGTGTTGTCAGCAGAGTAACAGAAACTGAGCTTGAGTTGGGTTTTTCCTCTTTATTCTCAGAATAACAGGTCATGAAGGGCTTTGTAAAGAAATCCACGTAAAGGAATCTGGACTGATTTGAGAATAACAGAAAGTTGTGATTTTTTTTTTTTAACCAGAAGGATTGAAAATCAGAGAAAAAAGAAGGGAGCCCTACTGGAAGGCCAGGGGAGAAATCCTTGAGTGGAAGGAAGGCCCCTCACAAGAGAGAAGAGAATAACAGGAACAGGCCTCAGAAGGTAGAAAACTCCCTAAAATACAAACCAAATTTTGGGTGTAAATGTACTTTTTTGAGATGGCATGTAACATTTCTTAGGTTCTGAGAAGAAAAGCCACCATACTTTGTCATATTATTGCCTTAAAGGTTACCCCAAGTCTGTGGTGGGTCACATTCAGAAGTCACAAAGACCAAAATTTGCTAAAATTTGAATGAAGAATGAAAACTCATGCTGAAATCTGGTTTTCATTGGAGTCTGAAGTTCTTTCTTTTGAGCTTCTCTAACAATCCAAACCCACACAAATAGAGAGGGCTGAGACCTGCTCGGGGCTGTCTGTGCTGCTTCCTCAGCGGCCCTGGACTAGAAACCCATTCTACACACAACTTCTTGGTCCTGGTCCGCCCTGATTACCCCTACTAACTGGGAGAATATAACTGATTCTCAGGGCCTTCCCAATAAAGAAAGGAATGTGGCAAGGAATGACTCACAAGAAACATTACAGTTTCTCAAACCAAAGATCCTACTCAAGTTCCTTTACGGAGGGCATTTTATTTTCCCCTGACTGGTCCCAATTCATCTCCAGGAGTTAGAAATACTGCAAGCTGATAGTAAACCGTCTTCACGGCCCAGCCAGTGAAGCTAGAGAGGCACGAGGCAGTGTGGTTTAGCAGGAAGGGTCGGGGCACAGGATGGGAACCTACCTTCATATTGTACTCAGAAGGATTATCAGCACTCGGGCTGCTGGGGACAGAGCTGTTGGGAAGTGGATTCACACTGACCACGGTGTGCATTTCTCCATGCATAGACCTAGACATGCCTCACTGTGTGGGGTTTGTGCTTGGCCTATGACAGCAGGAGCTGCTTCTTCCCAGGAAACATAAATCTCCCTATTCTTCTGGGGTCCTCATTCAACCCCTAGCCCATCTCTCCCTTCCACACACTTATTTGTGTCCACATTTGTCTTTCCTGTCTGTACCACCTCTTTGCGAAACACAGCTCCCAGTCTGCTGTTGATCCCGTCCTCCTCTCATCTCTCGACATGAACCTTCCACTTCTCTGTCTTCCCGAGTTCCACCAGCCTAAGCTTAGGCAGCCAGCTGAACTCCCTGTTAAGTTCCCAAACCTCTCCAGCTAATCCAGACTGCAGGAGGTTGCAGTGCATGTGGCCAGCAAGGAAGAGGGACCAATGTACAGGGATAACTTCCTGGAGGTGTGTGGCTCTGAGGGCAGAGGCGGGGGCAATGCATGAAGGAGACAGGGCCTGGGATGTTTAGATTTATAATGGCTGGTGGGTAGTGGAGGTCATGCTTTCCTTGCCAGCTGGGACCCCTGGCCTCACTTTCTCAACCACAACCTGGTTCTCTATCCCGTTGGCTGAAGTCTGTGCCTTCCCAGCTTCCCCTGTCCTCCCAGATTTTCCAGCTAAACTGGTCTGTTTTCTAAGCCCAAGGTAAAGTTCCTGCCCTAGGACCGTGCATTTTCTACCTGGGGTCTCTTTCACTCTTTCTGTCCATCTCTCATAGACTCCCTCCTGGCCTGGTCCTCAGCCCTGCTCTCTCCTCTCCTCTCCACAGATCAGCTCATCTCTGCCTACTTGAAAAATATTTGTGGAGCATGTTCCAGGCCAGCCTGATCAACAAGTCTGGAAGTTTCTTAAAGGGTGGCTGTGAGGCACTTCGGCCAGAGCTACTTGGGGTCCTCGTCTCCAATCCCTTACTTCCTTGGGTGCATAGAAGCAAATTCTCTGGTTGCCCCCAAAAAAGGTGCATTATAACCAAGTACCCAGGAGATTCTGGGGTATGCTATAATTTGAAAAC
>NW_004524643.1:6880209-6927538 GCF_000260255.1 Octodon degus | reverse complement strand
TTTTAGATTTTTTAAAATGTATTTGGTTGTTGCAGGGTCTTGCTACACAGATCAAACTCATGATGATCCTGCTTTCAGCCTCCCCAGCACTGAGTCCTGCTGAGATGGTGGTGAGGTGCTGGGAAGGGGAAACACTCTTTTATCTTATGATGCCTCTCAGCTTTTCCTGGGCCAGTCTCTGGACTGCACAATGAGTCTTTCAGCCTTTTTCCCCCTCTCTTTCTCCTTCTGTGAGGCAGGCAGGGTACAGGGTGCTGGACAGACTCACTGCCTTTCCCCCAGATCAGAGAACGCTCTGGTAGTTTCCTTGTGGGCAGACCTTTGTTGTCAAGAACCATCTGGGCAGATGTCAAAATGATTTTCCTCTCCTCATACCTGAAGCGATAACTTTTACTGAAAGAACTTGGTAGTGGGTTCCTGGGAGTAAAATTCACACAAGTGTGGGGTCCCACTAAGCCTGGGCTGCCAAGAGTTTCACTCAAACTAGCCCACACTCTACCTCCTGTCTCTTCCGGTTCCCACGAGTTACTGCTTCAGGCAGCTTCTGCTCCTGACAAACTGGTTCCTGTGGTTCACCTGTCTCTGGGTTTTGTTTGTCCTGTGTTATGAATCAGATACAGTTCGAGTGTATCCCCTAAGGGTTCATGGTTTGGAAGTCGGGACCCAGTGTGGTGAAATGCTTAAGAATGGAGCCTCATGAGAGTTGTTCGGGTCTTGTGGGTGCTGCCCCAGGAGATGAAGGCAGTTCCTGTGGGATTCCAAGTTAGTCATTTCAGAGCCAGGCTCCTCCCTGCCCTTTAGCTCCTGTCATGCCAGGTGACCTCTTCCTCTCAGTGTTCCTGCCCTGGTAATGCCATCTGCTTGGAAGCCTTCACCACACTAAGTTGATGCTAATACACACCCTTTGACCTTTAGAACTATGAGCTAAATAAACCTCTTCCTTTAAAAATGATCTGGCCTCTAGTGTTTCATTATAGTGACATAAAGCAGGCTAATATGCCCTGGGACCTCAATTCTGTGATGGATCTAATTAGAGGTGCTGATGTTTGTTTTTTCAATTTTTTTCTCATAAGGACCTCTAAATTCTTCTCATGTCATGGAGGGAACCAGAAGTCTTCATCAAATCTTTACAGCTCTATTCCAAATAGACAGACCAGGAAACAGGGGTTCAGCATTTTAAACTAAGTGGCCTAATCTTAAATAGTCAGTGAGGTGTGAGGGCTATATTATTCCTAAAACAATAAGATTACATTGAGATTCTGGTGGAGATCTTTACTATGGCTCAGAAAGAGACTTACAAAAGTACAGGCTGCTTTGGAAAGAGGTCAGCAGTAGGAATAGGGTGTGTGTGTGTGTGTGTGTGTGTACACGTGCACACTTGTGTGTCTTTGTACCGTTACATATGAAAAAGCCCAGAGGGAGTCTGCTGACATTAGGAAGGGAATAGGCTGAAGACGATTGCCAAGATTCTTGTTTTTGCCATAAAGTCATCTTTTCATTGTCAACAATCAGCTGTTCCTTAGTCTGATCGCTACAAGGCACACCGGGTAGATTGGCAGCCTTTTATTGAACGCCTAGTACATGCCAGGCCCTATGATAGTGCTGAATGGGTACAAAACTACTGCCTACCCTGACCATTGAGCTCACAGCTCTGTGATGGGAAATAATTACTGAGCAAGCAAACCCACAATACATCAAGTAACGTTAAGTCACATACAGAAAACCAAAGGCAGAAAAAAAATAGGATTAAGCATCCTGAGGATACTGTTTCATGAAATACAATCAGAAATGGCTCTGATGAAAGTGACACTGGAGAAGAAACCTGAAGGCAGTGAAGAAGCTAGCCTTGTAAAGAAACCCCAACGAGGAAGGAGAGGAAATGCAGTCTTTGAGGCATGTGTCAGTGGCAGAGATACAGGCTCATTTGTTCAGCAATAGACTTCAGATGGTGAAGACTGCTGTCAATCATGTTGGATAAAAGAGGCCACATTCGGGGCCAGGGAGATAGTTCAGTAGAACAAGCGCTTGCCTGGCAAGCATAAGCCCCTGAGTTCAATCCCTGGTTCAGGAAGAGGCCACATCTAGAAGAACCTTGGAAGGCTGGATGCATGGATTGTGCTGAATAATTAGTTTATCAGACAAAAATCTAAGTTCTGGAACTTTATTCCAAGGAGGTAGTTGCATAAGAACTGGACTTGCCAGATCTGGTTAAGGGACTATGGCAGATTTGCTGCTGTTGTTGTTGTTGAAGCTGTTGTAGTTACAGTCGTATCCTTAGAGCGCAAAACACACTTTGTACATAGCAGGGTTCACTTACTTATTCACAAAGAAATAAAATGAGAAGTCATGTGTTCATAAAATGTGCATTGCTAAATTAATTTTAATATTAAAAATTACTTAAATTTGCTACAGGTTACTGTTTCTATAAATAATAGTTGAACCGCTCTTTGAATTTAACTCTCCTTTGAAAAGCAGACATGACGGTTCTCATTGTTTGCAAAACTAGAATTCAGTCTTATGCCATTGTAATAGAGGTGCACTGCTTTTGTATTAAAGATGCAGAGGTGGCACGATCCCACAGTGACTTATTGGTGTTCTTAAAAATGATAAAACATACAGTAAAAGTTGTTCTGGTGGTAAAATATTATATGTTACTGCTAAACGATTCTACCACAAATTTGAAAATGATTACCAGACCTTTTGAAAACAGATGTGGGAACGATGCTAGTTCCCATGCAGGAAAGTATGAGGCCAGCTAATGCCAGCAGCCAAGGGCTGGGCCAGAAATTCCAGCGGCAGTCATCCATCAACTTGGAAAACACTTATCAACTGGCCTGTATGCCAGGCCTTGAGGAGACCATGGGAATCAGAGGCGGCCACAGCGCAGCTTCCAGCCTCTCTGCAGAGTCTTGGAGGGCAAGGGAGAGTAACACATCGGTGTGAAGATCTGGGTCAAAAAGCCCAGCCAAGTGTTTGAGAGGCCAGAGGCGGTTCCAAGGCATAGGTTCTGGGCGGCATCCATAAAAGATAAGGATGTGGCAGAGATGAAAGATGGCATTTAAGGGCTAATGCCTGGAGGAGGATGAATCTGTGAAATGGAAAGTTTGGTGTGATTTTTGAAAGAACCTAGAATGGATTTTAGGGAACAAGAGGTTGAGTTCTGTCTTTGTCTCTCCCACACATCTCCCCCAGGAACCATAAGATACAGAATAGAGATGATGACCCAGACCTCAGAGGTTTTATCCTCACTCCCTGATATTTACTGGCTCTGTACCTTCCATCAAATCTCTGGTTCCCTCAGTCAGTCAGTCTGTCTGTCTGTCTGTCTGTCAGTCTGTCAGTCTGTCAGTCTGTCAGTCTGTCAGTCTGTCAGTCTGTCAGTCTGTCAGTCTGTCAGTCTGTCTGTCTGTCTGTCTGTCTGTCTGTCTGTCTGTCTGTCTTTCTTTCTTTCTTTCTTTCTTTCTTTCTTTCTTTCTTTCCACTGGTTGCTTTATTGAGGGTCTCATGACCGACAGCTTCCCCAAACCAGCCCTGCTTCCTCTACAAAATCAACAGATGAAATGGGCTTCCGGTTAGTGCAGAGGGGCTGGCTCGCTCTGCCAAGGGAGCCGAGACATGAGAGCTTCAACTCCAAGGCACAGGGGCAGGTTGCTGTCGAGGCTGGAAAAGTCCTGCATCCACCTCCTATCCAGGAAAGTTTCTCTAAGGGAAACTGAGGCCCAAGTCCAGGGGAGGCTGGGGCCGAAGAGGGAGCATCCAATAGATTTCTGGAGCCAAGCAAGACCGACGAGGTCCCTCAAAATTGGCAACTCAACTGCTCCCTGAGCCTAGAGGCACAAACACTCACTCACACCCACCAGACACAGGTGGCCAAGACAGCCCTGAACCCACCCGGCTACCCCTGGAATATCTGTGTTGGTGCCCAGTGGGCGGGTCCGTGGCAGGCGGGGCTGCGCAGGGGGGGGTGGGTCCTTAGAGTCGCTACTGATTGGCTGCCTCACAGGCGTCTATCCAATCACTGTACACGTCCACAGGTTCTGACAGGTAAGTGATGGGCGTCTGGAATTCCTCTAGGCACAGAGTACAGGAAATGACTCCAGTGTTTCCTGCACAGTCCATTTTTATCGCAGGACTTCTCCTGGTTACATAAGGGGCAGATAAACTGGGTCTCTAGGGTGCCTGTCATCTTCTTGGGGGGCGGCTTCCTTTCCGACTTTCTGCATCCTATGGCTTTGAGTAGATGAATCTGCACTCGCTTTCCGTCGCAGCAAAGGCCCCCTCAGTCTTACTCTACCTGCAAATGGGGACAAGAGTGCGGAACCCATGGATGGGATCTGACAGGAGATGGAGGTCTACCTAGATATTACTAATCTTCCGCTACAGCTTACAAAAGGACATGTTGTCTTCTTTATCCTCTATCTTTAACGCACAGTTCTATGATGTTCCTTTACTGCACATCATTTGTAAGAAGTACTATTTCCTTGCCATAAACAAATGAGACCATCCGACTCTCTAAGGAAATAACTATCTAGGTTCTTCTACAACCTATTTGTGATTTACCAGAACACACAGCAATCTCTGTATTTTCCATTACAAAACACAGGAGCATTCCGTGGCAGGCGTACTGCCGAAGCCTCATTAGCTGTGCTTCCCAGCCTCAGGGCTCCGCTCCAGAGGAGAGCTAGTCTTCATCCGGGCACTCGCACTGCTAGGCAAGCACTGTACCACTGAGCTGCAGCCCTGGCCTGCTTGTTCTTCCTACAAATGATTTTCACCAGGCAATTTTCCGAAAGGAAGCGTCAAACAAGAGGTGTTGACACTGCTTTAAAATGCGTGCTTCTGATATCTCCTCCAGCATCACAGCTCCACAGAGGCATCTTACATCCTGTGAGCTCCTGAAGAGAAGGGCCAGGCGTGGCGTGTCCTTTATTCTGATCCAGTTATTTATTTATTTTTCATGAAAACCTTTAGTGTACCTTTACGCCCTTGTGAGCCTCAGTGTACTCATCAGAGAGGATACAGCGAAACATTAAAAGTGGCATGTCTTCAATTGGAGGGGAGCGTCCCTTCCATCTAGCCTTCCCCTTTACCCCTGTTCAGTAGCAAATTCCAGCCACCCTAAGAGATAGCTCAAAAATGATCGTCTCTACAAGGAGCGATCAATGAATAAAAGTGAAGTGACAAGAAAATGATCACTATAAATGTTTTCTGTCCTCCCAGGTCAGCTCTACTCCCCACTTTCGGGCCATAGTTGGTTTCTCCTTTGCGCATGCGCAAACATTATAGCATCTAGTGGGCGGCAACATAGTTCTTCTATGAAGTTCCCTTTACTGCACATCATTGTGAGAAATACTATTTCCCTGTAATAAACAGAAGAAGCCATGCTACTCTCCGAGAAAATAAGTATCTAGGTTCTTCTACAGCCTATTTGTGATTTACTAGAACACATAGCAAGCGAGGGTTGGGAAGTTCTGGTGTTGACCTTGGCCTTCCAAAAATAAGGCCACACCTTATTTACGCATCTCTATCTACTCAGAACCTAGTAGCACACATTGTCTTGCACATACCTGGTAACTGAGACATTAACTCACTTTGACAAATATTTACCACACATTACACAGTGTTAGTCCTTACAATTTCAATGGCGAGCCACAGACGCGGCTTTTTCTTACAGCGTGGCAAGGCAAAGAAATAATAATCCTATAAAAATCATTATCAAGTGTAACGACCACTCCAAAAGAGAAATATTTGAGCAAGTGAAACAATGTATTTTATGCTTCGACAATCATTCACTAGAAATGTGTGCTCGATAAAAAATGAAAGGCAGTGCTGTGAGCTCTCAGAATAGATGAAGAACTCCCTAAGAGGATGGTGTGGCAGTGCGTACCTGCAACCCCAGTGCTCCAGGAGGTTGAGGCAGGAGGATCTCCAGTTCAAGTCCAGACTAGGCAAGCCAGTGAGATCATGCCTCAAAAAGAAACGCAGCTCAGTGCGAAGCCCTGGGGGTTCCATCCCCAGTAAGACAAAGAAAAACAATTGCCAAAACCAAATCCAGTTTCTGTGTTTCTGGACGCCTGCTCCAGGCTGCATCTCACGATCTCTTCTATAGTTATACATGCTGCTCTAAACCCAAATCTGCTCTTATGCTTACTTGAGCAATTGGTTGTACGGACCCAAGTAGCTGCCTTGCTTTGTCCCCTGGCTAGCTTTCGCTGTGCTCTGTTGGGTTCATCCTGTTAGCCTGCTCAAACCCCAGGATGCCTCCTCCTGATCGCAGATCGGTTTCCCTTAATTAGCAGGTGCTGCTGCCAGGATGGAACACACACACTGGGGCGGCTGAAAAGCATGCTGGGAGAAATCTGGGAGAGAAGGGGATCACCTTAGCAATATACAGCAAATCCACGGACATGGTCATATCCTTCCTGTTTGTGAGCGCACATCCAAAAATCTGTCTTAGAAAATGAATACCAGAGCTGGCCAAATAGCTCAGCGGATTAAAGCACCTGCAAGCAGGCCCAGGGACCCTAGGTTCGATCCCCGGGCCTGCCATGCCGGCCCTCCCCCGGGGTGCACTGAGACAAAGACTGAGACTGGGTGTGGTGATGCGCGCCTGTAATCCCGGCTCTTGGGAGGCTGTAAATAGGCGGATGACTACAAGTCCGATCTAGTAGTGAGACCCTGAACACCCTGTAGACCCTTCCCTAAAATACAAAAAAAAAAAAAAAAAAGAAAATGAATACCAAATATAAGAGACTCTTTACTCCCTTATTTATGATCACAAATGGCAGAGGAGAAATCCTAATGTCTTACAAGGGGCATAAGATAAACTCAAAGAGACTTCCTGACGGGGGAAAACCTTGCAGTAGTATTTTATTAGAAAAGTGTCAAAACCCTTCTAGGTTCCAACATGTCTCTGAGCCCATTTGATACTAGTAAACATTTATTGCTAATGGAGGGAATTACAAGAATAGCTTTTAAATAAGTAGTTAAAAATACAGAAGGATTTGGGTTGGGGATATAGCTCAGTGGCATAAGTGTCTGACTGGCAAGTACAAGGTAATGAGTATAATTCCCAGTACTGTGAAATAATAATAGTAATAATAATACAGAAGGTTTGGTTATTAAGATACTTGTCTGCATGTTATTTGTTGGGAACTTCTGAGAAGACATCACTTTATTAATGAGCCTGGTGGTGGTTGACAATCCAAATGAGTTGCTGCTTACACACCTTAAAGATAAAATAAATGGGGCCGGCTCAGTGGAATAAGCGCTCAGTGGAATAAGCACTTCCCTGGCAAGTGCAAGGCCCTGAGTTCAATCCCCGGTTCCACAAAAAAAATAAATAAATAAATAAAAATAAAAAATAAAGATAAAATAAAGCCACGGTATTATGCAGCAGCAGCTTGAATTCTAGCACAAATACTGCATTTACAATTGTATTGATGACAGAAAAATAGAAGGGAGAGCAATATTAGAGAGAAGGGAAGGAAGGAAAGGGAGAGGGATATTAGATAGCTAATAGAAGGCAGCAGTATGACCAAAATCCATCCGATACATTGAAATACTGCTCTCCTGCCCTGAAAAATGTGAATCTGGGGTGGAGAGGGGAAAGAGAGTTTGTCGTATGTATATACCAATGTGCAAAAAATGAAACCCACTACTCTGTATAGCGAGCATGCACTGTCAAAACATGGGAAGTCCTGTCTAACACCTGAGAGACTGCCTAGTCCAGGCTGGGCATATCTCCTGCTGGCCATGGGGGAATGGAGAAGAACACCTTGCCTCACAGAGCTTGGGGCTGGGGGAAGGGGCAGACACTGCACAGGTCAGCGAGGGAAACAGAGTATGTCAGGAGGCAATAAATGCAATGGGAGAAATTAAGGAAAAAGAATAAGGGGTCCAGCTCAGGGAAAGGAGGCACAGTGGGTGAAGGTTTGGAGAGTGATCAGGGCTGGCCTCCCTGGGAAAACTTCAGCACAGTCCTGGCAGAGGAGAGAGGGGCAGCTTGCACTTGGCTCAACCACAGAGGTCCAGGGCACAGTCAGTTTTGAGTACATAGACTTGTAAAGACTGGCGGGATCCTTTTGTATAGACAGTACAGTCTCTGAATTCCTTGTCACTTTCAATTAACCGTGAGCACACCCAGCCGGCTCATAAGAGAGAGATTCCTGTGTTTCTTCCCTCTTGGCAGCCAGTGGTGCCAAGGCTTCTGGGCAGAGCCCTGAGGCTGCAGGCACCTGCAGGGGTGGTGAGAGCTGTAACCCTTGCTCTCCCAGGTGCCCAGAGTCCGTTGTTCCTTTCCCTTTAAAGTAATGGGATGCAGAGGCAGTGCCACAGTTTGTTTCTGCTGTATTTGTATTTGGCAAGTGTATTGGGTATTTGTATTTGGGTAAAGATGTATTTGTATTTGGGTAAAGCTTCACTCATTTGGAAGCAAAATAGCCCATTAGAGGTACAAATGTAATCTTTCTCTGGAGTTTAAAAGTATTATACTGAGGCAGGAGGATTGCCATGAGTTCAAGGCCAGCCTGTGCTACGAAGTAAGTCCAAGGCCTGACTGAAATTCATAGCACGACAGGGCCTCCAAACAGTGTTATAATTTTGTTCAGTGCTCAGAGTGGCCATATTTGGAGTGAGGATATTAACCAAAGAGGTACATGTTTTTGTCAATCACTATATTTTTATTACAATGGCATTTGTAGTTTCTGGTTGTCTGCTCCTGTTCTACCAAGTGACTCGTTTCTCCCCCAGCAATGAGCTCTAATTTAGGGAACAGGAGGAGGACACACAAGCCCCTTGAGGAGACAGCAGTGTTTCTCCTGTTACTGCATCCCCAGTTCCCTAACCTGGTGCTGGGCCCAAATGAGAGCCTCCATGGAGCTGCCAAATGGGTGAATGGCTCCTAAGCCATGGTACAGAGAAGACCTGGAAGGGGTATGGGCTTGGCCGCATTGCGTAGGAGTAGGAGAGGCAAGATGGGCCACCATTCCTCCCCAACT
The DNA here is from genome assembly GCF_000260255.1 of Octodon degus. NCBI lineage: Eukaryota > Metazoa > Chordata > Mammalia > Rodentia > Octodontidae > Octodon > Octodon degus. Next base: position 6,918,539 of record NW_004524643.1, on the reverse strand, counting down.
AAGCTCTGGGAGGATGGGAACCAAGTGTAATGTGTGTTTCTAGTGGCACAAGGGCAGAGGAGGGGTGAGGATATGAGGCATCCGCAGAACAGTGGCAGCTGTGTGCAGTCGTGAACACCTGGATGCTGAGAGGCTGAGGCAGGAGGACTGCAAGTCTGAGCCTGGCCTGGACAACCTGGCCACACCCTGACTCAAAACCGAGTTTAAAGGGGAGCAGGAGGCAGGGCTTAGCTGAGCACTGAGGTTCTGAGTTCCATCTCTAGTACCGCAGAACAAAAAGAAAAAAATTGTCACATACTTTGAGCCCTCAGGACTCTGGGCTACTGTAGTGAATTACCACCAACTTCACAACATCGACACAGAAATGAAGAGGATAAAGTATGTAAAGCAGTGGTCACAGAAATTGCTAAAAAGCCTCAGTGGACCCTCGCTTTTTCCCTGAATGCATGCACTCTGAGAGGCAGTGTAGATAGCAATTCTAGCAGCGGAGTAGGGCTGGGCTTCTGGGCCTGAACTGCAGCTTCATCACATCAGCTCTGAAGTTTTAAGAAAGTTCCTTAATTGTCCTGAGCCGCAAGTTCCTCAGCTGTGAAAAATAGGGTACTAATACTTACCTCACCATGCTACTGAGGACTGAACCAGCTGAGGCACGGAAACCTCAGAGAGCGCTATCTGGCACCCTCACCCCCAGGAAGCGCTAGCTGTCCTGGTCACCATCATCACTGGGTGCTGGGTACTTTCTGGTCTCACCTACTTCCACCATAAATGGACAGAGAGGGCAGGCACGTGTGAGGCGTGAAGGCTGAGGACATGGGGCTGGACGGCTGACCTGTCTCTCCTCACAGTCAGGGTTCCCAAGCCCAAGCAGACACCCAACTTGATTCACCACCTCGAGGCTTCTAACACACACCTACATCCCACCCTAACTGTGTCTGATCTAGCACGTCTGGGTGGCCTCAGCTTTACATGGCTAACAAGTTCCCAGCTGGTGCATATGCCCGCTGATGAGAACATGCCCAAGACTCCTGGCCATTAACAAGAGGAGGCGCCAGGCGGGGCCTGAAGGCACATGCCTGTTATCCCAGCATTTGCGGCAGGTGGAAGCTTAGGATCAAACCCACCCCGGGTTACCCCGTGAGACGTTGTCTCAAAAAAAAACAAAAAAAAAAAAAAACAAAACACAGATGTCAGAAGCTCCAAGAGGAGGAGGAAGATCACAAAGGAATAGGAGCCTTGAAAATGTCCTGCATAAGCACAGAGTTCAGGAAACCACTGGAATGAGCGTTTGTTCATTCATTTATTCAGCAAATATGAACTGGATTCCCATTGTGAGCGGCAACCCATCTATCAGTTGCAAGGACAAGATTTAAGCTGAACAAACACTGAGCTGAGAAGACTAATGATTTAGTGAATTAAACTGCAGCAGCAGTCTAAGAAGCACCAGTATCCTCACTAGGCCTAACACTAAGCATTGTGGGGTTTTTGCATCTGGTAGAATACATTTATACCTAAAGCAAAACTTACCATTAAGTGTACAGTGCAGTGGCATTAAACACACCCACACAGCTGTATAACCACCACCACCGCCACTATTTATCTCCACAACTTTCTCATCTTCCCAAACTGAGACACCATATTGCTTAAACAATAATTCTCCAGTTCCACTTTCCCCTGGCCCCATTACCGTTCCCTTTCCTATCCCTGTGAATGTTTGGCTCTGCTAGGCAGCTCGTGTGAGTGTGGTCATACATTCGTCGCTTCATGATTGGCTGATTTCACTTAGCATAATGCCTTCAAGCTTCATCGATGTTGTAGCATGCATGATGGTTCTCTTCCTTTTAAGGCTGACTGATATTCCTGTTCCCTATAAGTCATATTTTGTCAGTGACATTTGGGTTGTTTCCATCTTTCACGGATCATGCTGCTATGAAGATTGATATACAAATATCCGTTCACAATCCTGCTTTCAATTCTTTGGGGTTTACACCACTAAACCTCACTAGGAAGCTGATCAATTTTATTTCGGTGACAATTAGGATTGCAGCTCCCGCCCTCCACACACAAAGGTTTCTTACTGGACCTTCACCTCTGCTACCACTCTGATACCCAGGCTCTCAGCCACCACAGGGGTCAGTCACCTACATCTCTAGGCAAATTGTCACACAACAAGCTGGAGGGATTCCACGGGAGTGCCCCCACCCCGTTGGCAGCCTTGGCAACCTCACTGTTCATTGCCCAAATGCACCTGTGCAAGAAGCGCTTGCAGTACTGTGGGGAAGTTGGCCATGGGATGCCCTGACAGAGGGGGCTGGCTCTGCTACCTACAGGGCTTGAGTGAGTGATTTAATCTCTCTGGTTTCAAATTTCTAGTCTGAAAATGGAGATAACAGCGTGTATGTACTAGAGCTGTTGTTCTGAGAATTAAACAGCAATAAACTAAGCAAAGTTTGGATAAACTGAGATAAGGTAAAGCGCTTACCACACTGCCTGGCATAAAGGAAGGACTTGGCAGATACAGGCTGTATTAGCGGTCACTTCTAACATATGCCAAGGACTTCTTTGCCATAGAAGGACATTACAGCAAGTATAGTCTCACTAGGCCAGAAGCCTAGAATCCCCACACAATAGCAGACACATTTTCTAAAATCATAAGATTCCAAATTACAACCTGGTCCCCATGGATTAAAAGATGACTTCAGAGTGGGAAAGTATTTGGCAGCAGAGTCCTCCGAGGAGCCGTCCACTGTCCCAGAGTCTCTAGCAGCCAACTGTGAGTTGCATGGATTTGTCCTGAGTCTTTTCTAAAGTCAGTTTGCAAATGCCAGATAAAAATAAATTCCAGAACAATGGAAACTGGAAATGAGAAATGCTTACAACAAACTGGGCCAGGCCTCCCCCTTGATCACCCCAGTCCTTCGGGATGTGTTCTGACAACTTGGCAGCCCCTTTCTAAGCCGCTGCGAGGGGATGGCATTCCCGCCACTTCCCCTGGAAGGGCGTTCCATGGTGAAATCCGACTCACCGTCAGGGCCTCGCCTTTGAGACTCCCTTTCTTCTCCTGACCCACTTTCGTCCGGCTGTGCCCTTTTGTACAAAGGCAAAGGAAGCCTGCCCTGGAGGGGCTTGCTCTGCAGGCATGGACATTCAGACCAACACCAGTTCTTAAACGCAGCCCTGTTCATTCAGCCAAGCAAAGCATGTGTAATTCTTTTAATCTCCCTCATAAATCAGTCTCTACGTTCCCTTAATAGCCCTTCTCCCACACTTTGAACTCTCTCCAGTCTGGCTGTCCTGAGCTCTTGTTCCCCGTACTCAAGAATTACCAGTCAACCTCACAGCGCCCACGCAGGGCTTTGCCAGGCTCCTGCTCTCACCACACACTGCATCACCTGCTGCCAAGGGCACCAGCACCAGGGAGGAGCGGCGTGATCAGCTGGGACAGAGCGGCCAGCGCTGCTCAGACAGACTCCCGGCATCTGGTGCCTGCACTCCAGTGGCCTTTGGAAAGGCGGACCAGCTCAGGCAACTGCAGAGGCCACATGGGTAAGACATTCAGGCCTCTCCTGTTCCACACTCAGCACCTCCACCTTGCACATGGCTGCTGCCTGCAGTGAAAGCAGAGCCATGAGAGAAGCCTAGCTGGGGTCTTACCTGGAAGGTACCAGCGTGGTCCTCCTCCTTATCACCCTCTCTGTTCTCCTTGAGGGCAATTAATGTGAAGCCTCTGAAGTAGGAGGGCGGGGCAGCGGAAAGTGTCACTGTGGGAGAGAAGAAAGCAATTATTGAACATAGGAATCAGCTGTGCTGCTGGTCAAATGGATGGAAGTGCATTCTCTATCAACATCCTACACCTGGGGGGCAGAGCGCAGAGGATGCTGGGAAGGCTCACCGGTACCAGGTCTCACTGTGCAGCTCAGAACTCCTAGTGACCCTCCTGTCTCAGCCTCCCCAGTACTTGTATTACAGATGTGCACCACCACGCCCAGCTCTGGAACCGGCATGGTGTGCCTAGGGCTCCAGGGCCAGCAGGCCATGCAGTACCAGGGATTGAACCCGGGTCCTGACTGCCAAGGTGTATTTCTAGCCCTCTCTCTTACATTTAGAAACTGTAGAGTGCCTGATCTACTCTCTCACCTGGAAATTCACCAACCAACCACAACTGCAATGAGCCAGCCCTTGACCAATAATCCCAATGTGATCAAGTCCCTGGTCAGAAACTCCTCTTGACAATTATCTCGTGTTACATATACTTCCATCAGACTGGCCAGAAAAGCAACTTAGCTACTTCTAGCATAGAGTCTTCTACGATGCCTTTTGTGGCAGAGCACCTGTACGTTCTGCAGAGCGCATTTCATTTTCCTTGTGGAATCTCAGCTAGACTACATTACCCAGACTGCCTGGCAGTTAGGTCTGCTTGGGCCTGAGTTCTGCCAGCAAGAAACAGGTAGACGTGGGTCAGTGACTCCCAAGCCTGGCCTATTTAAACTTCCTCCTGACTCTCTATTCTCACTGCCGTCTCTACCTGCTGAATACAGGGGACCCAGCAGAGGACACTGATGCCCCAGGAAAAAGACAGTAGAGTCACAGATGCAAAAACACCAGGTTTCTGAAAAAGTATAAGAACCACACACTGACCAGGAAGCCCCATACTATACTCTGCGAAAACTGAATACAAACCTACCCCGTGAGTGGTCATTTGTTACAGCAGTCAGCATTGTGATCCTGTAAAACTATTTTTCCACTGAAATCTGGTCATTGGGCCTTCTCGGCAAGGTGTGATGGCTGCCTCTCTCAATTGATCCCTGGTGTCCCGAGACAGAAATCTTTCCTTTCAATTTTTGAGACTGCACTGCAATTCTCTATTGACCTGCCTTCGCATTGGACAGAGCATTAATGCAGGAGAGGTCTGGGTTTGGGTTCCCTTTCCATCCTATTACCAAGCAAATAATAGGTGTGCAAGTTCCTTCAAATTGACATAAATTGGGATTATATTGCCTAAATTAAAGTGCTAAGATTCTGGGCTTCAAATACGGGATTGACAGTTAGAACTTTAAGAAATCCAAGAATCCTCTAATCTGGGCTTCCAATTTTGTAGATAGAAACCTCTCTGCAAAAACAAAGAGAGGTCAACAAATCCTCCAAACCATTCTGTTTTTTTGTTTTGTTTTTGTTTTTGTTTTTTGTTTTTGTTTTGTTTTTTTTTTTTTTTTTGTATTTTAGGGAAGGATCTACAGGGTGTTCAGGTTCTCACTACTAGATCGGACTCATAGTGATCCACCTGTTTACAGCCTCCCAAGAGCTGGGATTACAGGCGCATGCCACCACGTCCAGTCTCAATTGCTGTCTCAGCACATCCCGGGGGCAGAGCCAGGCTGCAGGCCTGGGGATCGAACCCCCGGCTCCTGAGCCTGCTTGCAGGTGCTTTGATCCGCTGAACCTCCAAACAATTCAGAGGCCAATTTAGATGCAAAATTGGAGGTCACCTCTCTGTCATTTAATACTTTACCCATGGCTTCACATACTAGATATATCCATCAGGATGTGGACTGTTTGCAGGTGTGGGTTATTAAATTTTTAAGCCTTACAAGTCAATTCATTTGACCTGTATTATTTATGATCTGCAACCTACATTTGGGCAGAAGCATTTAGTACTCAAAATTCCTCAGATTAGTTTCAACCATGAAAGCAAAGCCCCGTGAAACTTCAAAAATAAAACCACTCTCTTGATCCTGTAGTGTAGTCTATGAGCGGCCAACAAAACGGTATCACAGAGAAGAACTTTAAATCCCAGAGCTTTGCAAATATCATGCCATGATTGGTCAGTTCTTCCCACAATAGTAAAGGAGCATTCTGATTGGCTACTGATCTGACCAATGAAAGAGAGAATGATGGGGGAGCCCAATAAAATAAGAAATGTGAGGCTGAGCAGTATCAAGCAGAAAATGGTCCTTGTGATATCAGGAGACAGATCTGGAACCTCTTGAGGGAGAAATACAGCCCAAAGCAGCCTGCACCGGTGACAGCAAAGCTTTTAGAGTTTTCAATGACCCCAAAAGCCAGCTGTGGTTCACGTGCTGTGGGGCTGCCACCGCTGGTCTAAGCTCTCTACAGTGGATGTGGGGTAGCCTTCGAGGCCACTTTACACCATTCTGGAGCAAGAGAAGTGGAGGACAAACCAGCACACAGTAAAGCACACACTTCACTTAGGTGACCTCAAGTTCCCTTGTGCCGTTTTAATGTGACCTTGTACTGCTATATCTTTACTTCCAGTGACCAGCACTGTAGCTCTTTCCTGCTGGGCTCTATCCATGTCACAGGTGCCCACTCTGCTTAATATGAAAGGCCCAGCACCCTCCTAGCAGGTGAGGACGGTGCTCAGAGGTCCACTACACTCCAAAATGGCTCCGTAGAATCAGGCTGCCCACTGGAGGGATCATGCCTAGGGTCACAGCCTTGTCCCTCTCCTGCCTCTCCAGCTCCCTTTCTTTGGGGAACACTTCCTTAATAAATTACTCCCAAATCCTCATCTGAGGCTTTGTGTTGTGAATTAAATTTTGTTCCCCGAAAAGTCAAGATACGTTATAATTCCAACGTCCAGCACTTTTGGATGCAGTTTCATTTAGAATTAAGTAAGGTCTTTGCGAATGTAGTTAGTAAAGAGGCCATACAGGGTTAGTGTGGCCTTACCTCCAATCTTACTTGGTCTTTCTACACACAGAAGGATGGGAGAATGAAGTCCATTGTTTAAGCCTCTGGCTTGTGGAGATGTGCATGGCTTCAGAGGTAGCCACCTAAGACCCAAGGGGAGTCCTTGGGTCTTCAGGTGAAAGCTTGGACTCCCCAGGCAAAGGAAAGGCTCTCAGACCTGCCCTCCACAGCACGCCACCCACACTCCACTACCCACACACCTGCTTCATCCTGGGATTCGCAGGCCATCCCCAAAAGCCCATCGGCTCACCTTATTGCATTTTCTCACCTGATCAGCTTCCTCCATTCCTGGCAAACTTCTTCCAAGTTTCCCCTTTGACATCATGTTTCTCCCACTTCCCCATAAAGGCTAGCTGCCCTTTCCTCAGATCCTGTTTACACTGCAAACCCCTGCAGGCCTCCCCAGGCCGTGCAGCAACTCCAGCACATGCGCTGACCTGACATAGCTCCTGGCAGGACCAGCACCAGGGGCTCTGCTGAGGGCCCTTCTGGCCCCAAGTTACCAAAGAAAGATGGGGTGAGGCACAAGGGTGCCAGCCGGAGGGAGGAACCAGACTCCTTCCTCGCTAGGTCTGGGGACAGCTGGCCTTAAGGGGTCCTACCAAACCCCACTCCAAACAAAACACTGCTACAACCTTGGCACCTGAAGCCATAAAGGTAGCACCTCCACGGGCAGTGGCGGCTGCCACCAAGCGATGCTAGTCTCATTCCTGGCTTAGAACACCAGAGTGAGGTTTGCAGTTTGGGGTAAGAGTCCTAGCCACATAAAGAGGTGGTGAGGAAGCTGATTTTGGACTTTGTAACTCCAGAAGAGATCACTGAGAAATTTGAAAAGGAAGCCCAAAATAATGACAAGAAAGGCAAAAACTTAAAACTATACATTGAAGAAAAGGATGGGGAATGCTATGGTTTTGTTTGTTTTTCTTTATTTATTTTTTGTTTTGTTTTGTGTTTGAGACAAACTGTGTGTAGCCCAGGCTGGCCTCAAATTCCTGATGCTCTCGTCTCAGCCTCCTCAGTGCTGGGACCGCTTTGATGAACTTTCTGGTTGCTTGTGATAAAGAAGCTGTTAAGTAGAAAATTACTTAAATACTACACACAGAAGAACATAAGTGAATATATTAGGGGTGTGTGTCTGGTGCCTAATTTTTAAATAAGATTAAAAAGTTAAAAAAAAAAATTGTGAGTTCTTGCATCGCAGTTCTAAAAGCCCTGACCCCAAACAGCCTGGAACTTGTTACTCTGATTTCCTGGCCCACTACCCTAACAGCTGGAAAGGATATTGCAGGTGACCTGGTGTAACCCCTGGCATTCTGGGATAGAGCTTCTGATATCCGGAAGATGAGAGGCGCAAGATCACACCAAGCAGGATGATGAGCAGAACCCACCAGCGCCCTGCCTTGCAGGTGGGGGCATCTACCCTGATTATAAACTAAAATAGTATTATGTGTTTCTGCTGTGGGCCAGGGTTGCTTCTACTGCAGCTTACAGCGGACAGATGAAAACCTGTCATACCGCTTATCAGACGTAACTTACATTTTAAGGATCTTGTGTAAATGTAAAGGTGGTTTTACTCTCTTAAGAATGCTATTGAGCATTTTGTGAAAAAGTAATCAAGATTTGTCACTTATGTTTTAAAAAGTCGCAGAGTTTTTCTTTCTCCTCACCAGTCCCTTGCAGGCATCAAATTCCAGGAGTTCTTATCATTCTCCAAAGATCTTTGAGAGAATAAAGAGGACCTAAGAGCTGTTTTCTGTGTCTGTAAAGGACTACGATAGCTATGTTAAACCTCAAAAGGTTAATAAATGTATTTTCACATAAAAGCCTATATAATTAACCTAGCCACACTGAACCTCAATGCATCGGTGTAAAGCAGAAATGAACTAATCCATACCAAGTGCTTAAAGCCACGTGTTGGCACATAATAGACACTAGGTGTATATTACTATTATCATTATCATTATTTTAATGTATTTGGTACAAGGTCTCACAATGCAGCTAAGACTCCTAGTGATCCTCCTGTTTTCAGCCTCCCCAGCACTGGGATTACAGGCATGGCCGGGTCGTGGTGATCTGCTTGGCGAGCCTGGGGGCGGGGCCAGGGGCGGGGTCAGGGGCGGGGTCAGGACCTGGGCCAGGGGAGGGGCCAGGGGCAGGGCCTGCGCGGCACGTAGTGGGGTGGATCAATCCCCCATTCCTGTGCTTGCCTAGGCAGGCACTTAGTCCACTGAGCTATCTCACCAGCCCTATATTAGTCTTATTATTGGTGACTCCATTTGTGTTTGTGTACAGATGTGTAAGTCCTTCAAGGTTCAAAGGATATCTGATTAGTACAGAGTTGATGCACAGCTGAACTTACTGAAGAGTGTCCATGGACCGAAGAGTCAGTGTTGTTAAACACGTCAATGCTCCTCAAATTGATCTGTAGATTTCATGCAGTCTCAGAAAGTCTCAGCGCGCGTGTGTGTGTGTGTGTGTGTGTGTGTGTGTGTGTCTGATGTTGACAAACTGGTTCTAAAATTTATATAGAACTGCAAAGAGCCAAGAATATCTTGGGAAAGTTGTAACAAATGGAAGGGCTTATCTTATCAGCTATTAAGACTTGTACAGCTACAGAAATTAAGCCAGAGGGCTACAGCACAGCAAAGAAAGAAAAAATTGGACCAGCTAAAGGATGTAGGAGGATCCAGGTAAGTTCCAACGGCAGATGGAGATTTTTGTTGTTGCTGTTATTTTAGGGCAGGGTCTCACTGTGTGCTTCACACTGGCCTTGAACACACTGTGGAGCCCAGTCTGGCCTTGAACTCGCAGCCCTCCTCCTGCCTCAGGCTCCCGAGGCCTGGGATTACATGTGTGCACCACCACACTCAGCTGGAGATTTGCTTATGGTAATGGGTGTACTGTGGAGCAGTAGGGGAAAGTATTTTCAGTAAATGGAGCCAGGACAAGTGAATAGCCACACAGAACCACATGAATGTGGCCCTTACCTCACCACACCCACAAAATAAGATTGTAGAGCTAAATGTCAAAGTAGAACAATAAAATTTTTAGGAGGTAGCAAAAGATAAAATGTGAATGATCTTGGAGCAGAAAAACCTTTTTACCTAGGCTACAAAAGGCTGGGGAGGTAGCTCAGAGGCATAAGTGCCTGCCTGGCAAGCACAAGATCCTGAGTTCAATTCCCAGTACCGAATGTCGTGCCTGCCCCAGAACTCTGTGCTGGCCACCGAAACCAGGCATGGTGGCTTACACTTATAATTCCAGCAGTGGGGAGGCTGAGACAGGAGGATCACTACAAATTTGAACTATGTATCAAGACAATAACACTAAAAATAAAACCATATAAAAAAGGACTGACCATAGAGAGAGGACATAGAAAGGAAGAACCATAAAATTTCTGCTCCTTGAAAGACATGATTAAGAGTAAAAAAGCAAGTCATGGGGCGAAACAGACAACCACAATCGTATCAGTACCAGTGGGCTCATCCAAAACATATAAAGAACTTCTTCAGCTCAATAAGCAAAAGACACTTTAGTAGAAAAAGATAGACTAAATGATTCATTAATACTTCATAGAAGAAGGGGCTGCTGGCCAACAAACATATGAAAATGCTCTTAACCTTGTTAGTGAACAGAAATTTACTATAAAATATGACTGTATATACCCCAGACTGACTAAATTTAAAAGAATTAACAATATCAAATGTTAACTGGGACTTTCACACAGTTTGTTGTGAGGTTTTTTTTGTTGTTAAGCTGTTTTTAAAAATCTTTTTATTTATTTGGTACAAGGTCTCACTACACAGCTGAGACTCATAGTGATCCTCTTGTCTCAGCCTCCCCAGTGCGTGGATTACAGGCTTGCACCACCATGCCCGGGTTCAATGCCTGGTTTGGTGTGGGACTGGCATGGCATAAGGAACTGGGAGCTCCACCTGGGACCTTGCACTTGCCAGGCAGGTGCCTAGCCCACCAAGCTCTCTCTCTGGCCCATCATACACCACTGATAGAAATGAAAATTAGCAACTTGTGCTCGGAAGTCCATTGGCAGTATTACCCGTACCCTCTGACCCAGCAGTGTCACACCTAACTCAGCAGGATGGCATACGTGTCTGCAACAGAATGAACGTTCATCGTGGCAGGACCTGGAGTAGCACCCAGCTGGAAACACTCCCGTGGCCACCCGCAGTCCAATGAATGGAGCAGTCGCGGTGCCTGCATATAACCAAATTCCTGCTGGGATATGCAAATAGGCTGGAAAAGATACTGCTCTCTACAACACGGATGAAGCTTGCAAACATAAGCCCAACAGAAAGAAGACTGACGTAGAAGAATACAAATAGGATGGCTATGTCACGATATCTGCGTAACATTCAAAACCAGTCTAGTAATCTATTGGGCTGGAGGTCAAGGTAGTAGACGAGTGAGAAAGGGGGGCAGTAGATTTGGGGGATGGCAGAAAGCACTTGTCACATATTATTATTATTATTATTATTATTATTATTATTGCTGTTATTGTTGTTATGGTACTGGGGCTTGAACCCAGGCCTTTTGCAGGGAGCTATAGCCCCAGCTTTTTTTTTTTAGGTCAGGGTCTACAGGGTCTCACTACATAGATCTGACTCATAGTGATCTGCCTGTGTTCAGCCTCCCAAGAGATGGGATTATAGGTGTGTGCCACCACACCCAGTCTCAAGCTTTTTTTAAATTAAAAATCTATTTACTTACAAAGCCTAAAATCACTAAGTTGCCCAGGCTGGGCTTGAACTTTTAATCCTCCTGCCTCAGCCTCCCAGAGTTCTGGGATTACAGGTGTGTGCCACCACTCCCAGCTGCATTGTTTCTTGAGTTAGATCCTGTTACTGGGGGAGTATATTCAATACCGGATCACTAATCTATGATTTATGAACTTTTCTATTAATTAGATTTTGATAAAGATTGCTAAAATGGTGAGTTCAATTTTCCGTTCTGTAAAAAAAGATTGCTAAAACGTTTCTGAATGATAAACAGCCATCATCTCCGTAAGTTTATACTGTACATTTAAAGGGCTCATCATACACTGAGCTTCCCAGAATACTGCACATCTATAGTTCTAGAAAACTAAAGGTATACTCTAACTTATTAATACAACAACCCAAGATGGCACCTCTGGTGCTGATCTTGGTGTGGGCCTCTGTTCATAATTAGCACTGGTGATGAGGTTACTACACAGTATAAACTGAAGGTAGATAGGAGAGTCTTTCCCCCCAGAGAACACCACTCTACGACTTCCTCCTGACAGGCACAAATGTACAGTATATTCTGAGTCCCAGTAACAAGTGATGATGACCGCCTGGCAATAAATAATAGAATCTTTTCTCTAATGACTCCTCCCAGGCGCCTCCCAAGAGAGGCCATTAAGGAATCTGAAAAAAAATCAAGAAAAATGCTTACAAAGGATTTTTTTAAAAAAAGAAAGAAAGGCTATTTGGAGTCGCCCTGTGAGCACCCACAGAGAAGTGGTTAGAACCAAAGATTTAAGATTAAAATCCGGGAGCTGCCACTTATTAATTATGTGACCTCTAGCAAGTTACTGAACCCTCCTGTTTCCTCATTTTGAAAAAGAAGCTAATGCTATTGCTTTTCTTTGTAGGGATATCGAATGGATTACGCTGATATTGAACGCAAAGCCTGGCACATGCAAGAAGACGAGGATTTGTGAAGGACACTGGGGTGGTGGTGGTGGTGAAGTTAGGGTGAAGAAGATGACGAAAATGATGAGTGTGCTGGTGAAGATCGAGATGCTGAGGACCAGAGAGCCACCCTTGGGGACATGGCTGAATCTCTGCGGAGCTCTAGATCTGAACGAAGCACCCCTGGGAAGACTGTGACTGAGCCACTTACGTCGGGGATGACCTTCACAGGGCCAGGCTGTGGGAAAATTTGAGTAATTTTTTTTTTTTTTTACAATAAATGAAAAAAAAATTTTTTTTTGGTACTGGAGAGTGAACCCAGAGAATGCTGAGCTATAGCCACAGCCCATTTTATTACTTTATTATGAGACAGGGTCTTGCTAAATTGCTCAAGCAGGGCTCCAAACAGCCTGGATTATAGGCATGCATTGGGCACCTGGTACAAACAGGATCTTGTTGGTGTCCTTCATACTCAAGACAGAGTCCCTGTGAGGAGCTCCCTCATCCCCCTACCCCCACACAATACACCCTCTTAATACTTTACTTTTCTTGAATGCCTCTTGCTCAATCTTAACCAAATATGTGTTGGTGATATTATTTGTTAATTATTTGTCCTTCCTGTGAGGTTCATGAGAGCAGAGACTGAGCCTATCTTGAGCTCCAGGTTAGCATCTGCACATATTTTTTTGTTTTTTGTTTGTTTTTTTTTCATTGTGATTTGTGTTTTGAGGCAGGCCCCCACTATGTTGGTCAGGCTGGCCTTGAATTGTGTAGCTGAGACTGGCCTCAAACTCAAAACAATCCTCATGTCTCAGCTTCACAAGCTTCATAGGATTATAAGCATGTGCTACCAGATCTGATTAAGCACAGGTCTTTCTTTTTCTTTTCTGTATTTTAGGGAAGGGTCCACAGGGTGTTCAGGGTCTCACTACTAGATCTGACTCACAGTGATGCTCCTATTTACAGCCTCCTAAGAGCTGGGATTACAAGAACACGCCACATGCCCAGTCTCAACCACTGTCTCAGCTTGCTCTGGGGGCGGGGCCGGCATGGCAGGCCTGGGGATCGAAACCCTGGCCCCTGCATCTGCCTGTAGATGCTCTAATCACTGAGATAGTTGGCCAGTCCAGCATAGTTCTTTCTTAACGCATAGTTAATATTCAGTGCACACTTGCCGAATGGATGAAGTGTTTCTCTTGGGTATAGTTGGCCCATTTCTGCTCACGTGTCTCCTCCAAAGTCCCCTTAGGTAATTTACCTTATATAGTATGCAAGATCTTCATTATTTATTTATTTTTAATGCTGGGGATTGAACTGAGGGCCAAGTGTATCCCAACCAAGTTTTCAACCACTGAGTTACATCTGCAGCCCTGTCCTTTTGTTCACAGCCCGCCTGCTCTGTGCCATCCCAATGCCACCTTCCTGGAGAGAAAAGACGCAGTTTCTGCTCCCTAGGAACACACAGTCTGGTCTAAAGATGGGAGGAAAAACAGTCAACAGATGTTGTTTGTAGCATGTGTGGCTGCTGGAGGCGTACGGCCAATGTGTTCTGGGGGCCCAGAAGACAAAACATCTGGATATACCTGTGTGAGATGGAAGAGGCTTTTGGGAGGTCATGGCCTTTGAACAGCAAGGCGAATCAAGAACAGGATGCACCCAGTGGACAGGAGGAGCCACAGGCAGAGGGAAGCACATGGGGTGCCATCGTTGCCCTAGAAATCAGACTCATTCTCTATGCCACAAGTTGCATGCAGGGATGAAAGTGTCCTTGGAAGATAGACAAGGAAGACAAGCAAAGGGCAGGTGGCCGAAGGCCTTGGATGCTCTGCTAAGAAGTGTGGACACTACCCTGGAGGAGCTGAAGCGGCACAGAAGGGTCCGAGCTACAGGCCATCATGTTCAGACAAAATCAGACCATCTCAAGATTTAAGGCTGAAGGTTATGTGCTTAGTAAGTTACAGCCCTTTCCTCAAAGCCATCTCAGGGGCAGGCCTCTCTGGCCTGTCTCGTTTATTCAAAGCCTGGTATTTTATATGGGGCTTGACCTCAAATTCCCACCTGCTATGATTCATGCCTAGATGTTCCCCCAAAGCCTCATACAGCCAGGGGGTTGGCTTCTAGGACTTGTGATTGATCCATGGTCCAAGGCTGGGATTAAGGGTGTTAGTGCTACACTCGCCCTGGGGTGGTACCCTGCATCCAATTCAAGGGAGAACAAGAGCCTCTTTCTTGCTGCCCCTCCATTTTTGGTCTTATTGTTGCTTTTGCTGTTTTCTCCCTCCTTGAACTGCTGCCCTCTGCCATGCCACTCTGCCTTGGAGCCAGCCAAGTATGGACTGAAACCTCCACAAACTCTGAGCTAAGTAAACTTCTCCTTCCTTAACTCTGGGCATCAGGCATTTTGTCCCAGCAAGTAAAGAAAAGTAACCAAGACACCACTAAAGGTAGAGTCCTCCTCATCCTTGGGTACATTTATCATATGAAGATCCAGCTCCACCTAATTTCCAAGTAGCTTTCTGGGTCCTTCAAAGGTTAGTGTGTCGAGCCTGGGGAGATAGCTCAGTAGAATAAGCACTTGCCTGACAAGTGCATGGTCCTGAGTTCAATCCCTGGTACCCCCCCCCAAAAAAAAAAATTTAGTCTAGCAAAACTGTGGATGCATTGCTACTTACCCAGGGCACCTTCTATGCTTGCTACCCTCACTGTCTGCATCTTGTCCTTGTTGCATGCATCACCTTCCCCATCCTACAGCTTAGGTTTCAGACTCGGAATCCCAACCTCAATACAAAGGTCTCGGTCAGGTCCCACCTCCAGCCCCTGGCCAGGCCCTGCCACCCGCCCACTGTGCGGGACTGATGTCTTCCTGCTATACCCTCAACGCTTAGGAACTTCAGCTTTTGCCTCCACCCATCACATGCGGTTATCAATACCAATGGAGCATTAAATGGGTCACAGGACTCGCCTCCATGCTACACAACTTCGAGAGTTGAGAGGAGCTGCAACTGGCATACTTCACTAGGAAACTGGCACAGGGATTGAGCCCACCCAGCCAGGATTCAGCAGAACACTCACTGGCAACGGGCTGGCAGCTGGGAAGTCAGGGCTGATTACCCCAAAGGGAGCAAGACTGTATGGGGGCAGGGGTTACACCACGCTGTTTCCCTGAATGTGCCAGCCAGGGAGGAAATGTCTCCCATCCAAGTTAAAGAGCATGCATATTTAAAATTGAAAGGGCCATTTTTCTACAATGCAAGTAAATAAAAGACCTCCTGGGTTCGTATTTCCTTCTATTTATTATATATAACACTGAGCAAGGTAGTTAACCTCTTTTTGTCTCTGTTTCCTTCCCTATAAATCAGCAGTAATATTATTTACCTCCTGTTGTCATTATGGTAACTAATGAATGTATAATAGTAAAGCATATAAAAATGTACACTAAATCAATAAAATATATTAAAAAGCAAGCCAGCCTCCTCTATGAAATAAGGATCTTAATTATCATCTCATGGATTTGTCAGGAGGATTAAAGGAGATAATGAATACGAAGCGCATTGCAGCAGCTCAATAAAAGTTAATTCTTTCCTGGTATGTGGCCTCATCACGTGGCCCCTTAGAGCAGATGGAAGAGTCCTGGGCCGCACAGTATGTGGACGGGAAGAGGAAGAAGGATGGTCCTGGTGGCTCATGATCCTATCCAAAGGTGACAACAAAGTCTTGGGCCCCAGCTTGAGGCAAGCTGGACGGTGGATGCTTCAGAGTGTGGGACTCAGTGGAAGGAACTTAGCTCACTGGGAACATGGTCTTGAAGGGGATTTTGAGGCTCTGGTCCCATTATCTCTCTTTCTCTTTGGATTCCCTGGCACCAAGAGGTAAGCAGGTCTCCATGGTCACATGCTCTCCCCGTGAGGTACTGTGCAAAGAAACAGGGCCAAAATACCACAGGCTGAAACCTCTGGAATGCTGAGCCAAGGCAAACCTTTCCTTCTTTTAAGTTGCCTGCCTCAAGTGTTTTGTCACAGTCATAGAAAGCTAACAAGACCTGGCCAGATAGCTCAGAAGATTAAAGCATCTGCTTAGGCAGATGCAGGGACTGGGGTTCAATTCTGGTGTGCTGTGCTGGCCCCATCCCCAGGGTGCACTGAGACATAGATTCAGACTGGGCATGGTGGCTCTCACTTGTAATGCCAGTGCTTGGGAGGCTGAAAATAGGAGAATCACCATGAGTCTGATCTATGTAGTGAGAACCTATAGACCCTGTACTAAATACATAGAAAATTACTAATTAGTTTTTTGTTTTTGGAACTGGGAATTGAACTCAGGCCTTTGTGCTTGCCAGGTAAGTGCTTACTCCACTAAGCTATCTCCTCAGCCCAATACATAGAAAAATAAATAAATTTTAAAAAGAAAGCTAACAAAGGACAAGATACTCCTAGGGAGGCGGCAATACCTCAGCCAGTACGGATGAGGGCCGGGTGTTGACAGAGCCACCAGCAGCTCCTCTCTGTTCTGACCACTTGATAACTGGGGGAGGCCAGATACACTGCCCTCCTGAAGTAGCAAGTCACAAAAGTACCTGGACTCACGAGCTCCAGAGCCTCTCCCCTGAGCATGTGCTTCAGTCTGCATTCATCAAAGCCCTTCAGCAAGATACTTCACTTAGGAGTAAGAAAGAAGAGAGCTTTTCTTTTAGTCCCAGAACTGGCCAGGAGACTTTTCATTGAAGGATTGGCAGCCATTTTCCCTGCCATTTCTAGAAAGTTTGTCTGAGTAAAAAAAAAAAAAAATAAGGGCAACACACAGAAATATAGCTGAGAGGTAAAGCATGGGCAGAGCCAGACAAAGGAGGCAGAAGGCAAGAATGGAAAAAAAAAAAAAAAATAGAAGGAAAACCAGAGGGTGTGGTAGTGTAGGAGAGAGGGAGGCCTCATGAGCCTATTTGTTTCTAGATCCATCTATGCTGAAAGTCAGATCCACCCTGAACGTTCCAGATATGGGAATCAATACATTCCCTAACTTGTCTCCTCGGTTTGACTATTTCTATCTCTTGCAGTGAAAAAAGTCCTGATTGCTTTGAAACAAAGAAACAAATAACTTTGCCTACACTGAGAGAAACAGCATGAGGCAGAGGGAATATGTTTACTACACTGAGGTAGCTCAGCTGGGGATGACCACTGCCATGTCCTTACCATCAGGATAGCAGGTTGCTAACTTCAGAATGATGCCACCACATGCCGGCTCTGGAGACGTCTGAAGAGCTCTGTCCTAGGCTCTGACCTGCTCCACAATCTGATAAACTTCCTTGCTAAAGATTTGTCAGGCCTGCTTGCACAAATGTGGACAATCCCAACTGGATTATGTGTACGTGTCACAGAATCCAGATGCAGTGACTGGTTGGCCGATACAGAGGTGGCCCAAATCATGGTGAAATAAGCTGAATGAGGGATGATGTCACCTCTTACAGACAAGGGCCCGGTTATGCCAGCATAGATCAATGTATTGGCAATGAAGTTATAAAGAGAAAAGGCTCCAAGTTCTTAAGAATCAGGCTAAAATTGGGTGGCCCCGTGGGTTGAGGACACTTGCAAGGGCAAGCCTTAAACACCTCGAGCTAGAAAGCAGAGAAAAACTAAGACTCTCAGACCCCAGAATCCCCCTGAAGAGCATGCTCTCACAAGGCCCCACGTCATAAAGGTCCAAACCACCTCCAAATAGCACCAGCTTTCAGCAGGATCTTAGAAGGAATGATGAGAGAAATGAGCATTTTAGGCAGAAAAGAAGCCACAATAGCTATGCATGCAGAAGCACCACAAGAGCTGACACAGGGGGGCCAGGGAGATAGCTCAGTGGAGTAAGTGCTTCCCTGGCAAGCACAAGGGACTGAGTTCAATCCCCAGTTATGCTTTAAGAAAAAGAAAAAGAAAGAGAGCTGACACAGGGCCAAAGAGAAACTCCAAAGATGAGAACCTGGGGAGATGAGTGGAAGCTCCATGGGACGCTGACTTTGGCAGCAGAGAAGTATGACCAGGTTAAACCTGGTCCTGGGTCACCAGTCTGTGAGTATCAGCACTAAGAAAAGCCCTGTTCCCCAACCCCACTGCCAGGGCAACACAAGACCGGCTGTTCTTCTGGCTTGTGTTGCCACTGCCACTGTCACTGCGCCAGCATCCACAGTAAGGGGGACAAGGCAATGGTGTGACCAGGTGCTGAAGCGTGCGTGGCATGGCAAACAGGCCAGGCCTGGGACAGGTGGTGAATGGGCCTAGGACACCTATTAGCCACCTTCTTTTTCTGTCACCACCTTGCCTTCAAAGAAAGAACATGGATCCCTGGCATCCAGCCCTGTGTTGCAATCCAGGAAACTTTCACTGGTTGGGTTGAAGCTTGCCAACTGATTCTAACACATAACCAGGTTTGGCACCTGCGATGGTGAGGGGAAGCCACTTTAATAATTTGTGTCTCAGTTTGATGGATCAGGAGTCCCTCTGCCCTGCTTGTCCATAGCCTCTGAGCCCGGGTCTAAGGTTGGAGGCCCCTTCGTTCTGCTCCTTTGCCTGCAGTTGTTCCGCTGGTCACCCCTGCATCACCAGTGTCAGGGTGTCCCTCCAGGCACACTCCCAGTGGGCTTCATGCTGGCCCAGCCTCCAGTTGCTGTCTCCAGGGCACCTAGCATCCTTTTTCTCTGCCGCCACCACTTGGGGCTTCTTGCTTCCAGCCGTAGATTAGGGGTGCCTAGCTTTCTGGCTGAGATCTACTTCCATATCTTTGGTACAGATTTAGGGGTGGGGAGATAGAGACAGAGAGAGACAGAAAAACAGAAAAACAAAGACTCAGAGAAAGATGATGACAGTCACAGAGAGAGACAGAGACAGAGACAGAGACAGAGATGGAGATGGAGAGAGGCAGACAGACAAATGGCGAAAGCGAGAGAGATTATGCGAGGGTTTTGGGGTTTTAAATGATATATATATTTTTCAACCCATACTGATTTAATGCCTGCTACATCCAGGCACTCTTCTGAGTGCTGGAGATAAGATGGCAAATAAGGACAAAATCCTGTTCCCATAAAGCATGCATTCTAGCTGGAGGAGGCAGATGACAAACAAGATAATTCAGAGAGTGCTTACAGGGTATGAGGAAAACAGACCAGAGGAAAGTGCTGGGAAACTTCGAGAGGCCTCAGAGACTAGGTTTGAAGAGGGGACTTAACACAGAAGGCCTGGAGGACAAAGAACCAGCCATACACAAGGCTGGGAAGAGCACGCAGGGCGGACGAAGAGCGAGTGTGGAGGGCTGGCCTGGGAAAGAGCCGCCTGTGCTTGGCACATGCAGAGGTCAGTGCTGCTACTTCTGGAGGAAGAGGAGAAAGAGGGAGACGAGGGAGGGAAGGGGGAGAGGGACAAACAGCCCAAGAACGTCCTGTGGCACGGGCTCCCCACCCAGTTCCCTGCCCGTCTTCCCACGCTCCTGTGCTTCCCTGCCCATCCTGCTGGGAACTCTTTTCTGTCTTGGCCTCCATCCAGTCCAGGAGACAGATTTGCAAATGTCAACCCCTCAGCTGTAGATGGCCTCACAGGTCTCCTAAGGCCTCCGGCAGACCAGCAGATGTGGATCACCACCCCGTGTAAGCATCCCTGACGTTTTCAGGCAGTTTCCAATATTCCGTGAGCTGGCAAAGGACGTCTGCATGGTCACCAACTAAGCCTCAGCGCCGGGCCACCGGAGACTGTGAAGGGACATTTTATACCAGCAGGAGGGCACCGTATCAGAAAGACAGCTGCACACTGCTGGGGGAGGGAAGAAGGGCAGGAAGAGCGGGAAGACTTTAAGTGGTCCGGGACACTTGCCAGCCCGCTTTATTCAGGTGCCTACCTCAGAGACTATGAAGCTCGACCCTCAGTTCTCTCACCCTGTCACATGGGAGGACAGTATTTAAGGAGTAAATACCAAGGGTTTTGTCTGCCACTCAACTGAGCAAGTGTGGAACTATTCCGGTGCTGGAGGGAAACAGAAGCGCTGGCCTTCCTGAGAAATGCCGATTTGTTTCTATTCCCTGCTAACCGAAATATCCGGAAGGGTGCATAAATCAGGCCAGCTCCAAGCTGGCGTCTGTTATATTCGATGTACAAATTCAGGGTATCTTTAAGGAATAGTTTTGCCTTGTGTGATTTTCACCCTCCATAATGGCTCTTAAATGTAACCTCTTTCTGTAATCAAATTGTTCCCATTTTTATTCTGAATGTCTACCCCTGTGGCTTTTTTTTCCCATGCTACTCCACCCACTTGCCTTCTTCACTTCCTTTCTTTTCTCTTTCTTTCTTTCTTTCTTTCTTTCTTTCTTTCTTTCTTTCTTTCTTTCTTTTTCTGATGGAACAGGGGATTGAACTCAGGCCCTTGAGCTTGCCAGGGAAGCGCTTATTCTACTGAACCATCTCCCCGGCCCCTCCTTCCTTTCTTTCTATGCCCTTTCCACCTTCTCTGAGGCAGGAGACAGCAGGCAGCAGGCCACATACAGCCACAGGCATACTCACCCTATTCTCATTCCTCTACTGATTCATTTAGTGGGAATATCGGTTCACAGGTTGTAGAGCAAACACGTCAGAAAGAACTTCAACTGAATGACAGAATATGCTATATTATATTTTTGTAAAAATCCACTTTGCCCTTCATCTTTTTGAAATACAGCTGTTCCCTCAAGTTTCAGGTGGGCCTGTGGCTGTCCAGCTCAATGCTATATTTCCCAGCCTCCCTTGTAGTTGGGTATGTTCACATGTCTAAATTGTTTACTAAGGGAGTGTTTAGAAGGACAGGGTGCAAGCTGGGCATGGTGGTGCACACCTGTGATCCCAGCATGCTGTGAAACCCAGGAAGGCGAGTCAAGAGTTTGAGCCCAACCTGGGCAATTTAGTGAAATCCTTCTTCAAAATAAAGAAATTATGAAAGGGCTGGGGATGTATCGCAGTGCAAAGGACTGTATTGTGAGTTCAAGGCCAGCCTGAACTACATAGCAAACTCTGTCTCAAAACAAGTACCAAACAAGAACAAAAAGTGGGGAGTCAAGGCTGGTGCAATTTCTGGGGTACATCATTAAAAAAATTGTCTTCTGGGTGCCACCACCTCGGGGCAGTGCTGTCCAACAGAAAGAAACTTCAGCCAGGTTAATTTTGTTAACAGGTATCTAACAGGAATAAATGAAACACAGGTAAGATACTTCTTTAGTGCAGGGGATTGAATCCAGGGTCTTCCCACCCATTATGTAAATGAGCATTCCAACATGGAATCAATTTAAAAATTCTTAATGAAAGCTTATTCTTTTCACATAGTAACTCTTCAGAATCGTTTACAGCACACTGCAGTTCCAACTAGCCTCATTTCAAGTGTGCAATTGCCACACTTGACTACCGGCAGTGGACAGCAGGGTGTGAGAAGCTGGAAGAGCTGTGAGATACGAGGCCTGGGTTCTGTTTTTTCTTTTTTAAATGTATTTAGTACAGGGCGGGTCTCCAGGGTCTCACTACACAGATCAGACTTGCAGTGATCTTCCTGTTTTCAGCCTGCCACGTGCCAGGAGTATAGGCCACGCGCCACCACACCCAATCTCAGTCACCATCTCACTGAGCCCCGCTGCACCTGCCTAAGCAGAGACCTGGGTTCTTGAGTGGGCTTGTGGAATGAAGCTCTACCATGGCATGTTGGTCGTCCCATTTTCTTCTGGTTTAAACCGCTTTGGGGATCTCTGTGTCAAGAGCTTACCCCAGACTCTGACTACCGTAGCATGCTAAGTTTTTTTTGTTTTTTTTTTTTCAAGAGATTGACCCTAACCTACACTCGACATTTCACACAGCAGCCAAATGGAGACTGTGATCGAGAGAAGCTCTGTAGACCACCTCGTGCCAGCGAACAGATCAGCAATTACAGCCCATTCTTCCAGGTGAGTCAGCTGGCAAGGAGGTGCTTACCTGTGGATGGGAAAGTACCTGTGTGTGTGTGTGTGTGTGTGTGTGTGCGCGCGCGAGCACACGCGCGCTCAAATTTGCAGCCTTTCTGCCTCAGCCTCCTAGACAGCTGGGATTACAGTCACAGAGAGCACTCAGGTTTTAAACCTTGAAAAACTAATTAGATATGCTTTCACTTTTGTACATTTGGATTTTTTCATTTCCTGAAAATCAAAGCAATCAGTAATTGCCACGACCACTCAGCCTTAGATATGTACACCTTTTGACTTATTATCAATGTGAATTAAATATTTCTTAAAAGGGACAAGGATTCTGAAACTAACACTGCACAATAAAAGAGGAGAGGATATGACAAAAAAGGGAGCCAGGGGTGACCAATTCATCATAATGTCACCAGCAGCACTTATTTAAAAACAAACCACATAGAAGAAATAGTTTAAAAGACTCCCTCAGCTTCAACTCCTCAGATCCTATATATTTTCTGTTCAAGTATCTAGTTTTACACACATAGTCCTATAGCATCTGCAGGTAAAGATAAAACAATAATCAAATCAGGATTTTTTTTTTTTCTCTATCCAATTTGTTTCTGCTTCTCCACAAACAAAAGGGATTGGCTGAAGACTGACAAGACTCTTCATGGTTCTAAATTAATCCTCTGGTTTATGGAGAAATGCAATACTGAAGCTATAAAAAGCACAAAGTAAATGTAAATAAGGATCTAGCTCTTTATTACCTTGTGTCCTGTGATATGTCAGTTATTATCTTGATTTGTTGACCCTGTTTTCCTCCCAGGAAGGCTCGCCATCTGGAAAGCTGAGAGCAGTTGAGTGAATTCATTCTACTCTATTCTATTCTGTTCATTTTCTTGAGACAGCAAAGAAGACCAGGTAAGAACACGCATTTAGCCAGGCAAGGTAGTATACTTTGGAGGCTGAGGCAGGAGAATCACCATGAGTATGTGACTTTTATTATCAATGTGAATTAAATATTTCTTAAAAGGGACAAGGATTCTGAAACTAACACTACACAATAAAAGAGGGGAGGATATGACAAAAAGAGAGCCAAGGGGTGACCAATTCATCATAATGTCACCAGCAGCACATGTATGAGGGAGGGGCTGTATTATGAATTGAACACATTTAATTCATTAAATTAAATTCATTAAATTAAATTAAGCCTTACATTTAGGAGTGACATAGATCTTAGAGGATGTCCCGACCCTGCTGGTTAGTAGCTGTCTGATCTCAAGGAAAGCCTTGAGGCTTTAGTGTTCTCAGGTGTAAAATATGAGTACTAAATGACCTCAAGGACCCAGGGGGCTGAACAAGAAAACTAACACTATTCTCATCCGGTGCTTTGCTGATCAACGCTATTCTATTTCCAAAGTAATGATCTTACACATGGAGACATTCCAGTTCAGAGAGGTGAGGCTGCCTGTTCAAGGTCACACAGCAGAAATAGGACTGGGTAGGAATGGAAACTGAGCCATCCAAGATGGAAGCCTGTGCTTTTTTCCAACCAGCTGAGGCGCCTTCCTACAACAGGCGGTGTATGTCTCACAGAGTGACAAAGAAGAGAGACTACAGCAGCTCTGGAGGTCTCCAAACCTCCCAGCTTAGAATAAATCCCCACCCAATTATGTTTCAAGTTGGGCCAGCTTTTGAAATCTCCACTGAACATTCTTCTCCCTTCAAGTTCCTTGAAATTTCCCTTTAAAGAGCATCTAGGAAAAGCCACTCTCATTAGCCAGGGTCTGACTTTATTTTCCTAATAAACAGACCTCTGGGCAGACAAAAGAACCTCTTTATTTTTAATCAATTCTTCAACATTTCAGCTGATTTTCTTCTATTTGGCTTGAAATTGTGATCTGGCAAATGCCGGTCCTGCAAATTGTCCTGCTCTGAGGGAAGCCCCTTGAGGTCCTCAACTTGTTATTTTTAATCACTGTAATCTCCTTTCAAAGGAGGCCCTGGTCAGAAACAGAGCAGGCCTTTCAGGGTTTTCTAAAGCACAATTATTGCAGGGGTTGGGGGGAGGGGCGGTGGGTAGAGACATGGTGGGAGAGAAAGGAAAGTCGATACAGTACCAGCGACTTGGAAAAGGGTGTATATGTCTCCACTGGGCCAGGCTGTGGGGGGAGAAACCCCATGATTTAATTTTTAAAAGTAGTGACCATGTTATTCTAGTTGTGAACACCAAAAGGCTACCATTGCTTGGGGGCACGCTGTGAGCCGAAGCTATTGGTGATGGGCTAAATGGCAAGGACAAAATTTGGGGCAGGAAAAGAAGTAATTTGTCCGAAGGATTGTGAGGGATCTCAATTCAGGAAAGAATAGAAAGCACGTAGGACAATAGGGGTTGGGAAATGCCACAAGCCCGTCTGCACAGAGCAGAGTGCCTTAGATTTGCTTTTGTCATGTGATTATTCTAAGAAAGCATAAGCCAACAAAAAATGTCACAACCTAGGCCAGCCCCCTTGCTTCCTCACTTTGAGTGGGGCAGCCAGGTTCGTTTATCACCGGATGTTTATTCAGGAGACCTTAGCAAGGCTCCTTTAAGATGTTTTCCTGCAAGGTCTCTTAGTCAAGAGAAAGGGGAAATGATGGCTCTGGCTAGTGGTGCCTGGGCCCAAGGAGAGCCCAAAGTTTAGGCTGCAAAGTCTCCTCTTGTCCCAGTTCCCTTCTGGGGCTCAGAACTGGGACTTCTCTGGCCATGTGAGTCTAGGATAGGGGTCCCCCCCTCCCCTACCCAACCTGACCCCCACTGCTCTCAGTGCCCAGTCAAACCCAGAGGACTGTGTGGGAGGAGTCCCAGAGAAGCCTAAATCACAGGAACTCTTCCAGTGTGTCAATATGAACAGTCTTAGGCCAGGATTCTAGGAGGGAGATCTCAGTTTCTCATTCATTCATTAGTTCATTCATTGAATTAATTCATAGGGCCATTCACTGGTAGGTTGGACTAGATCCCTAAAGAAGCCTACTGGTACACACACATGCGCGCGCGCGCACACACACACACACACACACACACCAAAATCTAACCAGGCAACACCCCCCCCCAACCTTTCTATTAACAACCAGCAAAGGCCAACTCTAATGTGTCCCAACAGGTCACTCAGCACATTCTCGGAAACTCACTTCCCCCATACACTATTCATAGCCAAGGAGTAAATCGCTATTTTTACAGCTGGAAAGTTAATTTCACAGAAATTAAAGGACTCACACAAGGTCACACAACTACCAGCCCTTTCAGTCCAGAGCGCGCTTCCCCACGGGCCCAGGCCCTCTGTCTGGGTGAGGCCCGAGGTTACCCTGCTTCCCCTCAGTGCGCGTGGAGCCTGGCCCCATCCCGTTTCCTGCCCCCACCCAGTGGGGGTTTTTATGTGTCGGTCAGCCGGTCAGCCGACTCCCTCCAGCACCACGACAGCCAGCGCGCGTGGTCCCTCCCAGCTGGGCAAGGCAAAGCGTTCTCTGCCCCACTCTTTTTTTCCTCTAGGGACCAAGAACCCCGCGAATGAGCCGTCTAGGGACAGTGGAGTCCTGCGCCAGCCCCGGGGGGTTCTGAGCAGGGCGGTGGAGGACACCTGCCCAAACTTTCTTCTGCGTGGCTCCTCCCGCAACTCGGGGGAGCCAGGAGGCCGGGATGGAAGGGTGGCGGCTGGGAGCCCATCTGTCCCCCCGGGTGCCCAGTGACTCCATCTTCCCTGCTTCGCACAAGAGCTGGCTTACGAAGGAGCGAGAGGGGACACTTGCCCTGGCAAGATTACAGGTGAGGCAAAGAGGGCTACTTTGCCTGCCTGGCGTCCTGGGTCCCAAGCGGACAGCGGCGCCTGCTGCCAGGGAAGAGGAGGGAGACGGGGAGGTGACCGTAAGGATGGAGTCCCAGTCCTCGGATCAGTGCGGGTCCAGCCGTCCGGCCTGACCCGGAGGTACTCGCTGACTTCGACCCCTTCTCCTGCGCTCCCAGAGCCCGGCTGCCTGCGGAGCCGTGCAAGCGCGACATCCACAGGGCTTGGAGCAGGGGGATGCTACAGCCAAGATCCCACAGCCTTGGGGAGCAGGCCTCAGTCGAGCTCCCCTTTCGGTCTTCTCTGCACTTCCTCTCCTCTTGAAAGCTACCTAGGGCTCTTTGGGGATCCCGTTCTCACTGGGGACCGGTCCTGGAAATCCAAGAGCTTCCTACTGGACTGAGCTCTGAAAAGCATAATTTGGGGTTTTATTTTATTTTACTTTTAATTTTATGGCCCCGCCCCTCCAAAGGACCCCATCGAAGAGCGTCAGGGTCTCTTGACCTACTCTGTGCGCCCTGGAAACAGTTCGGGAGAAGCCAGAGTGACCACCCCCTGGGAGCCAGTCTGAGAGAAGCCGGGTCCCTCTCTCTCCTTCAGGGCAGGACGCGGGAAAGCTGCCTTTCCTGGACACTACTGAGAAGAGCTCAGGTCCCCTCCACTCCAGAGACTGCGTTGGAGGGAGCGGGTCTTCTTTTCCACTGCGGAAGGTCGAGGTGGGAGCAGATTGCTTCCCAGCACAGCGGGCGTAACACCTGGCTCTGCCTCAGCTCCCACGGCGCGCCTTGCCTGGCTGCGGCCCCCGCGACGGCTCAGGACGGTGGCTGGCAATGCGCGCGGTGCTCACGGCTAGAGGAGCTGAGCGTGGCCATATCCGGAGGACCGTGGCGGGGCTGCGCCGACACCGTGCGCCCAGGGACTGCGCGCCCTCCTCCGGCACAGCGCGGTCGGCGCCCTCCTGAGTCAGCCCCGTGCGCCCCACGCCTGCCGGGGCCACTTACCGCGGTAGCTGCTTCCGGGCTTGTACGAGTCGGGGTCGCCCTCCACGCGGAGGCTGAACTCGGTGTAGCCCTCGCGCCGCGTGCCCTGGGCGCGCAGGATGCGGCTGCAGTAGCCCTCTGACTTGGCGACTTTGTCCAGGGTCTCGTCGGAGAAGGCCAGCGCCACGGCGAGGGGCAGCGCCAGGGCCAGCAGCGCCGGACTCCAGGACGCCGAGGACAGCCTCATCCTCGCGGGCTCCCAACTTTGAGATGCTGTCGCCGGCCCTCGCCCAGCGACTCCTGCCTGAAGTGGTCCTGGCAGCTGAGAGACCTGGAGAAGCCCGGGGTGGAAAGAGGGAGCTCGGAGCCAGAGCCAGAGCCAGTGCCGCCTCGGTTTGGCGGCTGCCGAACTGCGCTGCGCTGAGCCGAGGCGCGCGGCGCGCGGAGGGGAGGGCGGCGAAGGCGCGGGAGGAGGGAGGGCTGGGTTTGCACAGATCCCCTGCGCTGCGCTGTTTTGTTTCCGAGCTGGCGATTAGCTGCGCGCGGCGGTGTTTATTTTGCGACGCTGGATTCCCAGGCTCTGGTGGGGAAATCATAGGATGCGGGACACTGGAGGCTCTGTCCACCACCAAGGAAGGCGCTGTCCCGACCCACGCCTATCCGCTGGACGCGGTGCAGCAAGGTGCTCCAGGAGGGGAAGCCTGCCGCAAACTTTGGCTGCACACCTACTCTGCGCGCGGAGCCTGCGCACCGCCTCCACGCACGCACAAGCGGTTCGCGACTCTCGCTCAGTCTGTAGCCGCCATCGCTCTTCCCCTGGCCCTAGTGGGACAGATCCCACAGGAGGGTGACAAAGGAGCCAAAGAAGTTCCCCCGGGGGCCCAGCAGGCGCGGTGGCGCCTAGAGCCGCAGGACTTTTGGAGATCTTAGAAAAATGTTTTATTTAAAGCAGAAAGAGGAGGCACTTTGGTGAACAAAATGTTTTGCAATATTGATATATTCGCCCTTATAGTACCACACACATAAGACGTGGCGTTTCATGTTGTACTGTGAAGGGAAAACAGAAAGACAAGTTGCCCGGGGCTAACCAAAGTCCTCACACGGCCCTGGAAAGGAGTTGTGAAAGAACCAGAGAAGAGCATATTGTTCTTGGCTCGGACTGCAGTTCAGCATCTGGGTATGGGGACAGATTCGGGAGAGGCGCTACACCTGGGGCTTGCCGAGTACAGCCTGAGGCACGAAGTTGAAGGCTGAAAGGGAGGAGACCCCGGCAGGAATCTCTCCTGCACGCCCCCCCCACCCCCAACCCCGCACTCCCCACCCTACACCACAGGGACCCTAGTCTGGCTTCCGTCTCTCTGCATTAGCCCGTTTTGAGACTGGATACCCGCTGGGGTTTCCCTGGGAGCAGCAGGGGGTGGGAGTCAGTGCTAACACTCCCTTCCTGGAGTGGTGCAAGGCTTCACATAAAACCTTGGCTTGTCTCCTCTCCGGCTCCTCCCTCTCTTGGGACCCCTTCTGCCCTGCCTCCCATCTTTCCTACCTGCATCCCTCTGCAGGTCTCTGGGTGCAGCTTTGCTTTCCCCTCCTCCTCCTCCCCCAGGCCTTCAACCCTGAGTGCAGATTGTAGACAAGCAATCTCCACTGGCCCCTCTTCACTCAGCTGCTCAGAGCTCTGCCTGGCCTCAGAGTCCATTCACCTAGCAAGCTTCTGTCCCATGTGTATTTGGAGCCAGTCTCTGCACTGAGCAATGGGAGTAAGAGGAAAAACAAATTAATTAATTAATTAATTCATTCATTCATTCATGTTAAAAGTTCTCGGCATACTCAGTGTCAGGATATGAGACACCCTACTTGCCTTACAGTCCTGCAGCAGAGGCAAATATTAAACACATAGCTATATGAGTTTTATCTAATTATATTGTGGCACAGGCTACAAAGGAAATGAAGTGTTTCAAGAAAGTATCTCAGAGAGTAGGAAATTACAGAGATGAATAAAATGTAGCCTTTGTCTTCATGGTGCCTACTGTGTGCATGATAGTCAGGAACACGTGCTTTCAAACAGTTTCATTTGTGCCAGCATGTTCAATTTTTTTTTAATTTTTATTATTATTATTATTATTATTTATTCATTTATTTTATGTGTGTGGCCAGCTCAGCCCACCAGGGGGCAGGGCTGGCTGGCATGTGGTGCTGGGGGATTGAACCGCGGTCCCTGTGTTTTGCTTAGCTTTGCTTGTTCTAAGTAGGTGCTTTAGACCACTGAGCCATCTCACCAGCCCAGCATGTTCAATTTTAAACTGGCAGTAGAGGGCCAGTCAAATAGCTCAGTGGATTAAAACAGGGGCCAGGGGCTTGCCGGCCCTGCCCCTGGGGCATGCTGAGATGGCAATTGAGACTGGGCATGGTGGCATGCACCTGTAGTCCCAGCTCTTGGGAGGCAGTGAACAGGCAGATCACTGTGAGTCTGATCTAGTAGTAAGACCCTGAACATCCTGTAGACCCTTCCCTAAAATACAAAAAAAACCCAAAACAAAACAAAAAAAAAACCCTGGAGGTAGGCAGGCATGGAACACTCAGGAATGTAGTGACATTTAGCATTGTCAGTACAAGGACTTGAGCACAGGGCCTTTCCACTGAGCTACATCCCTAGCCCTTTTTTATTATATTACATTTTTACTATTTTTTTGTCTTTTTTGAGACACGGTTTTGCTGCCAAGTTCAGGCTGGCCTAGAATTCACTTTGTAGCCCAGGGTGGCCTCAAACACAAGTGTCCCTCCTGTCTCAGCTTCCCAAATGCTGGGATTACAGTCGTGTAACACCATGCCCAGTGTATTTTTTTTTAATGACTATTATTTTTGAGATAGAGTTACACTAAGTCACCAAGTTGCCCAGACTGGATTTGAACATATGCTCTTTCTATCTCCTAGAATGTTGGGATTACAGGTGTGTACCACCATGCCTGGCTGTATTTAATCTTTTGTGGGACATTGACAAGAAAACCACGTGAGGATGTCCCCACCCCTTCCTCAGACTAGAAACCTGTACATTACCTGTTTAGATAATATACAAGGCCAGTGATAAAAAGCGCCAGGACTTGAAACAGGCTTTGCCAGCCCCCAAATGGGGTGCTTTCCATTCTCCTGACCCAGTGTTGACCCCAACAGCAGGCTTTAAACTGCCTCCTCTGGCTCCAACCCCACTCAGTGAACTATATGTTCCTAATCCAGTTTGGCTGTCACTTCCAAGCCCCTCTTTGGCCTCATACATCCAACCCATCACTAGCGTCAGTCTCAGCCACCAGCCACCTCCTGAATCTGTCTGCTTCTTCCCTTCCATGGCCACTTAGCCCACGGAGCTGTCATCCGCTTTCAGTCCCTAATGGCTCACCCACTCTGCTCCTCCATCTGTCCTTGGCTGGGAGGCCCCAGTGATCTTCTTTAAAAGGCAAATCTGAACGTCAACCCTAAGGTTAAGACCCTTTTCCATTGTCTTTTGGGGCTTTTAAGATAAAGATAGAATCTTTCAAGTGGCCTCCAAGGTCTTGCTTAAGGCCAGGCATTTTTTTTCTCCTGGGTTCCAGCCACCCACACTGCTCTTCACCTTGGGAAAGATTTTTTTTTTTTCAGGAATGGTTTTGCTATGAAGTCCAGGCTGGCCTCAAACTTTTGGTAAGCCTTCTGCCTCAGTTTCCCCAGTGCTGGGATTTTAGGTATGCACCATGCCTGGTTGGCTCAGAACTGTTTTGCCTGGGATCCTGCCCTGTTCTGAGGCTCATCCTGCCCCTTGCTGTCCGCTCACTGACTTCTATACATTCTTCAGATCTCAGGGCCATGCAGATTGCTCAGAGCTGCGCTTTGGTCTCCTAGAATAAACCCTGCCCTTAATGCTATCTGGAAACTCAGTACCTTTTCTTTTAATAATCTCAAATAGATACTTAGATCTGTATTTGTAAACTGTGGTACCTTGCTCAGAACTAAGGATCTTTAATAAGATCTTGCCTCCAGTGTTACCTGGCTCAGCCCATTTTCAGGTTGACCTTCAAGTCCCTTCCACATGAGTTGGTCTCTCTGATCCATCCACTCAGGGATCCCTGTCTGAGCTCCCAGTACTGTCAGACTGATTCCCTGTGTCCTCTGCTCTAGGAATTGTCTCAGCATTTTTCCTGTTGCCTGGAATACCCATCCTCCTCCTACCAGTTTAAATTCTCCTACCTGGACTTCAGTAGAATTCATGAAACCCACAAGGAGAACAATTTTCTTGTTTTGACAGTGATGATCCACTATATTGTCATGAACCTTTCATGCATCTATGTCTCATCTCCTAGCAATAAATCCAGTTTATTTTGTGTTTAATTTCCTGCTCAAATGTTTTGTTCTACTGAAAAATATACCGGACTTCAAGAAATCTCTTTCCAGTTTTGTAGCCTAAGGCGAAGCTGCTGTTAGTTGCTAGGGTGTTGCTAGGGAAAGCCGTTTAGCCAGGGCAGATAATTAACTTTATCAGTGTGGGTGGCTAGGTCATAGGGGGCCCCAACTCCTGCTATCCTTTGATTAGTAGGAGGTAAAATCAGCCATTTGTTTTTGTTTTTCCTTTAGGAGAGATGAAAAAAAGGCATTTTCTTATGTTTTTCTGAGTACAGTCATTAAAATATGAGCATCAGATATTTGCCTCAAACAAAGCTTGCAAACCCTACCCCTTACCCTTCGCATCTGCATTTAGAACAAACTCCTGGGAAGTTACAGATCTACTGTCCCCAGAGCGGGTGACTCATACTCTGCCTGGATATCCTAGCTTCTGGCTGTAGAAAAGTGAGAGGCTGTGGGAAGTCACATGATTTGTCTAAACTGTGAAATTGAGGAACGACATATCCATCTTGCATACCCCCTGGGATTCTGAGAAAGGAATACTGTCACTGATGTACTTAATATATACTTCACACCAAAAAACCCAGTATTGTCACTATTATTTATTTAGGACAATAATCCAAGAATATGATATCTTTGTTTCTGTAACCCAGAAAATTAAAAGTTTTATAGGAAAAGATTTCTAGGGAGAAAAAGCAGATTGACAATGAAGGAAGTTGAATTGCACTGAACAACCTATTGCTAATCTACCATGAAGAAGAGCCCTGAAGCTCCCTGTGAGCAAGCTAGCAAGATTTGAAACTAAGGATGGAAGATGAATATAAAGAAGAAAACAAAAAACTCTAACAGCAAGGCAACAATTATTTAAAAATTATTTCTCCAGCACTTGTTGTTCTAGGCACTGCATAAATCAAGTTTGACTGCATTACTC
The DNA here is from genome assembly GCF_000260255.1 of Octodon degus. Classification (NCBI taxonomy): domain Eukaryota; kingdom Metazoa; phylum Chordata; class Mammalia; order Rodentia; family Octodontidae; genus Octodon; species Octodon degus. The sequence goes on along the minus strand of NW_004524643.1, from coordinate 6,886,140 downwards.
TTGAGGATCTGGTGTTGATCAAGTCCCTCTGACATTTCTAGCCTACGTCTGAGCTCCCCAGCCACCTGGCCTCTGTAGTTCCATGGTGAGGAGCCTATAGCAGGCACGCTGCAGTGGGCTGTTTGTTTTCATTGAAAGCTCCAAAAGGTTCCCCACCAGTGCTGGTCCTTTCATCTCTGTTCACTTTCTCCGTTCGCTCAGCTCTCTGGAGCATTTTGCCTGTTGTTCCTCTCCAGACCCAGATCAGCATTCTAGAACAGCATTCAAGAACCCTTCTTCGTTTCACAGTAAACATGAGCATCAGATGTAGAGTCACAGCATCCGCTCTGTACTTCTCGGTCCTCTCGCCATCATCCATAGCTTCTAGGTTCCCCCGCCTCCCCATCCTCCTGCAACAGCTCTGACCATTCATCCCGACCCATGCCACAGGCCTGCAGAGTAGAGGTGACTCATCCATCGCTCTAGCCTAGACTTCAGGGACCTTGGCCCCTTTTATTGCTATGCTTTTTCTCTAGCCCTCAACTCTAGATCAACCAAGCAAAATACATGAAACTATTTCAGACCTGAGTTATGCTGCAAAAAACCTGATCATCCCAATTGTTACTGCTAACACATAGGTGTTATCTTTAACTCTAGTTGTTAAAGTTATTCCTAATGAGTCCTTTTCCATCCATGTAATGCCTTATCTCTTTCTTCTAGTCCTTGCCGTCTACTCAAACCAGCTGTATCATGCTTAGGATTCCCATTCTTTATGAGGTAAACTGCCCTCTTATTTTATCCTGAAGTAGAGGACACTTTGGTTTTCATTCCCTCAAATTTCTGTATCTCCTATCTTCTAAGGCCGGAGTTCCTGTCCTCGTTTCTTCAGCCTTCTGCTAAGCACTCATCCAGGGGCCTCCGCACCCCCTCTCACAGCTGTTTCTCTTCCCATCCAAGCCCTGGGCCTGCAGAAACGGTTAAGTCTCCCCTCTCCTGGGAGGGAGCAGGAGTAGGGGTTTAAGACGATGCCAATGTGAGACTGTGCCTGTCACCAACTTTCCCTCTCTCTCTCTCCATAAGCTCCCTTGTTATTCCCGCCCCTGCCCCCACTTCCACTCTTTTTTCCAAGGTGTGCAATTTAGAATCAGCTCATATCACTCTTTTGAAACTGCTTGGACAGATATCACCTAAGACCTCCTAATGGCCATACTGGTTGTCTGAATTAAAACAGACAAAAGCTGTAAGTCAGGGCCTTATCACTCTACCACAGAGTGGAGGTTTTCCCCAGGAGAAGCTAAAGGGCAGTGCACAGGGGAAGCCTTCCTTCCTGATGGGTTACATCTGACCCCAACCTGGAGACCTCTCAGGCTCCCTGCAGAGAGCCTCCTGTCCACACGCAGTTAGGTGAAGCTGTGGGCAGCCTGTAGGAGCAAGCACTTGCAAACCCAGAACACACAGAACCCAAGTCCACAGTCCCAGGGGCTTTCTCCTGTTCTAGCAACCTGACTCAACCTCAGCCACCTCTGAAGTTCTGGGAACTTGAGGCCTTGGACCACATGACCATGGCACACCACTGCCACCTGGTGACAGTGATCTGAACATGCAGGCGTATTCAGTAAGCGCCCAGTCACCTTCAGGGGTCTATTAGGACTAGGTTGTCCTTTCAGACAAAAGTCATTGAGTTTCCTATTGAATTTAGACTACTAAGTCTACATGGAGCAGGTGCTCCATGAGTTTTTGTGAAATGTAAGCCTTTCATTCATTCAGCAGACATGTATTAACCAGAAGGAGGCAGTACAAGGAAAAATGAAATATAATTCCAGCCTTGAAGAAGCTGCAGGGGCAGATAAAACAGACATTTATAAAACAAAGAACCACAGTGATTCATATCAATGGGAGTTCAGGGACAGGAGCTACCAATTCTGCCTGAATACTGGTAACATTTCAAGGGGTTCCTGACATCTTCTTGAAGGAAGACAAGAACTTGCCAACGGGATAAGAGCGATGGGGAGGGCAGGCAGAGCATGCTAGAATAACTGGCATGAGGCACGACACATGGCTATGGGCTGGCAGAATGGCTGTTTCTGGGGCACTGCATGAAGACAGAGTCTTGGACAAAAACGTGCACAGCTGTCCCAGCAGAGCCAAGGCCAAGGCTGAGAGGACAGGACAAATAAAAGGGTTGTGTGTGAGGGGGGATGCCATCCATGATACTGTGAGATCAGGGTGGGATCTAAGAGTCCTCCTGGGGGCCACTGGGGGATCCATGGAGGTGTAAGATTGTGTAAGCATGAATCCAAGAAATGCAACCACAGGGCATTTGGGAATGGGAGAGATGCGAGATTTATCATCTGTGGATACGTCACATGGATGGAGTCTGTCACTGATGTGTGTGTGGAGGAGGTACAGTGGATTTGCAAAGACAGTAGTAGGTTTGCAGCCCAGGACCCAAGTGTGGGCTGGAGGCAGAGCCTGGGGCTTGGTAAAGTATCATGCCACCCCAATCCCATTAAGGTACATGCAGAGCTTAGCTGTTGCTAAGCTTGCTTGGTAGCTTTGTGCTGATTTTCAAACCAGCCAGTTAACCCGATCCATGTACCCTCGTTCACATGAAGGTCATTGTGTGTTCCCTGCATGGTTCACCTGGTGGCACACATGGTGTTCATGGTGGTGCCCTAGAGTAAGCCAAAGATGTGGGATTCTAGGCTCTGTCACCAAGAAAGTACCTGTGGTCTTGGGAGCTTCCAGCTCTTGTTGGCTGGATTCACCTGCACTCAAACTCAGAGCTGGAACTAGACAGGAAGGGGCCCTGCGGGAGGACAGGGAAGTGGAAAGTGGACTCATGGCTTTTCTTTTTTTTAAAAAATTTTTATTTATTTGTGTGTGTGTGTGTGTGTGTGGCCCATGGTCCTTGTGCTTTGTTTAGCTTAGCTTGTTCTAAGTAGGTGCTTTAGACCACTGAGCCATCTCACCAGCCCCGGACTCATGGCTTTTCTGACTGCTGATCTGAAGCAGGCGGGAAGGAGGGAAGGAGATACAATAAAAAAAGAACTGGACATGAAGACAAAAATGGGCTCTTATGGTTTAGACCCAGACTGTCCCCCAGTATCTCGTGTGTTCAGAGGGTTTTTGCTTGGGAATTGGAGCATGAGGGTTGGCTGAAGATACTGTTAGCTGGGATTGGTCAGAGACGCCATTCCATGGGGGCGTGGCCTGAGCCTAGGGGCGTGGCCTTGAACCCTGGCTCCTCCCTGGCTCCTCCTTCCTCTCACAACTTCCAGGCTTCCGTCATGTGAGCAGTTTTTTTCTCTTACGCTCTTCTGCCCTCCCTTTCATGGACTGAAACTGAACCAACATAAACCTCTCTTCTTTTAAGATGTGGGTGTTGGGTATTTTGTGTCAGCGATGGGAGGAAAACAGACTGGATTCAGGAAAGAACACATAAGAGTAACTGTGAAAGAGCTGAAAAATGATGCTCCTGGCCTCCTTACACCATCATGTAGCGTCCATGTGCTGCAATTAAAAGACCTCAGCCTTTCTACATTCCAATTAACTATGGCCTACGTTTTGCACCTCTCCTTGTCTGGAGATATAATTGCTGTAGTGTCAGGTTTACCTATTGGATGAGGCTTTAAATAAGTTGTTAACCAACTGTTCCTTTAAATATATAGTCCAAAGAGCTAAGATCTGGGGAAAAAAAAACAAAAACAAAAACAGAATATAATTCAACCCTGAAATTTATTTCTCTTAGAGATAAAGCCTTTAGGTTTGCACTTTAATGGGTGGATAGACTAAAACCTTCACCAGGTAGTGATGACATTGGCAGTGTTCCATCCTTTATCGGGTCCCCGAAGATGTTCCCAGTGTCTACAAAAGGTTTGCTGAGTCATGCTGGAAGTCTGTGTCAAGTCCCGTCATGTGCCAGAGAGTGCTCTAAATGCTTCCCATGCGCTGGCTCCTTTCATGCTAGCCCATGAGCCAGCTGATTTTCTTACCCTCCTTTGGCAAATAGATAAACTGAGGCACACAGACGTTTAGGTGAGTGGCTTGTCCAAAGTCACAATCTATTTGAGGACCAATGGGGTTCTACAGGAGATGCATCACCATTAATTAAAGACCAAGACAAAATGAGCTCCACAGGCTAAAGCACCTGCTTAGGCAAAGCGCAGGGACTGGGGTTCGATCCCCAGCACCATGAGCCGTGCCAGCCCCACCCCCAGGGTATGTTGTGTCAACGATTGAGACTGGGCATGGTGGTGAATGCCTGTAATCCCAGGGCTTGCGAGGTTGAAAACAGAGATCATTATGAGTCTGATCTGTGCAGTGAGACCCGATGGACTCTGTACTAAATACATTAAAAAAAAAAAAAAAAAATTGACCAAGACAAAATGGTCTCTATGTGCCTCAGCGTCCCTGAAATCTGAACCAACCCCACAGGGTAGAGTGATCCAAAGCTTATAGGGAAGGAGGACTTGATGGATGGATGGATTTTTCAGAGAGGAGGGGAAAAGACATCCTAAGCAGTGTGGACTATAGGAACATGGACCAGGGAGGGCACTGCGAGCCCCCCACCCCCACCCCGCCAATCTGGAACTGAAGACTGGTGGTGGGTTGTCCTGGGGAAGCTGCTGCCGTGTGAGCGGCATTGCGATGAGCCCATGGTATTGGGGTTCCTCTTGAGCTTTAAATTTGAAATGTGCTTTAGTTCTCGGCTCAGTGAATTTTAATGCAGAGGCACTGGAGCCAGAATTCAGAGCATATTCATTCATCAGGCTCCGTTAACTCATTAAACTTACATTTCACTTTTGTCTCTGTTCCTGAGTTCTCCTTAACAAGGCCTGGCATCTCAGATGTTGACCTTTTAGTGAGATTCTTACACAGAATGGTCAACCCCCTTCCTTACCTTTGAAAGCACAGCTCTAGTGGCACCTCTCTGAAGACGGTGCAGGCTGCTTCGGTTACTCCTGTGTACGTCAGGCTCCTTGTGTGTGGCCCTCACTGCTTTACCGCATGGGATGATGGGATGTTACCTTTCACAAGACCCCAGGGTCCTCAAAAGATGGAGTTGTTTGCTTTGCATCTCTAATGCCTCGTACAGGCCTGGCCCATAGTAGGCGCTCAGGAAATATCTGCTGAGTGAAGAGATGAATAAAAGAATGAAATTATGCAAAGGATTATCTGGGGCAAACCTTTATTCCTTAGATGGGGTCTCACTATAAAACTAAAGTTGTCTCCCTTCCGGAGTTGCCATTTCAGTGATCTATTATTTGTTGTGCTCATAACATTCACCACAGCCTTCAATTATTCGATTCTGTTTGCTTGTCCATGTGTGCACTGTCTTCCTTCCCAGGATGGTGCAAACTCTTGTGAGTACATGTGTGATGTTTGTCATTTACTTGCACCTTTAGCTGGTGGCACGGCATGGCACGGCATGTAATAGACACTCAGCAGGTTTCTGTTCAAGAAAAGCATGAGGATCCGAGCTCCAATTTGCGCAGATTCTTTTTGGATCTCTCAAGTGAGGAGAAACTCACCAACTCCTTCCCATTCCTTTTGATGATGACTCTATTTATTAGTCACATGTTCTTTTTTTGAAGTAAAAACTGTCACTCTGAAGTCCTGATAGGACAAGCTTAGCTCTTCCAAAAGAATACTCATAATGATTATAAAATATGTCCACAAATTTTTTAAAACTCCTCACAGCCACAGGTAGCTCCAGCCATGTAGTTCATCCATTTCTACAGAAACTATTAGTTTTTGTTTTTGTTTTTTTTTTTTTTGTATTTTTAGGGAAAGGTCTACAGGGTGTTCAGGGTCTCACTACTAGATCAGACTCAAAGTGATCTGCCTGTTTACAGCCTCCCAAGAGCTGGGATTATAGGCACGTACTACCACGCCCAGTCTCAATTGCTGTCTCAGCATACCCCAGGGATGGGGCCAGCATAGCAGGCC
>NW_004524643.1:6852855-6879999 GCF_000260255.1 Octodon degus | reverse complement strand
TAAGCTTGTTCTAAGTAGGTGCTTTAGACCACTGAGCCATCTCACCAGCCCAATAATTCTTTTTTTAAGCACCCATAATTTTTGTTTTGTTTGGCTTGGTTTGATTTTTCGAGATAGTGTCTAAGTTGTCCAGGCCAGCGTTGAACTTGAAGTCCTTCTGCCATAACCTCCCACAAACAGGGCTTACAGGTGTACATCATCACACTAGCCAAATTTTGGTATAATTTGTTGTACAACTATAAAAAGCTGACACATATTTTCTGCATATATTTTTTGAGAACGATCCCATTGTACTAGCTACTTTGATTTTCCAGGTTGGACATGGTTTGTGGATCTCTTGTCCTCTGTTCCATCTCCCAACACTGTACTGAAGTTTGTCACCAACCCTGCAAAAGGCTGGCACCTAGAGCTGAAAACAGGATGAAGGATTGTGCCATTCCAGAAGAAGAGGCTGTCACCTTCCTGTTGAAACATGCTCACAGCATGCTGTCAGTTTACTTTAACTCCCCTCTTGTTCTAGTTTTTAAAAATTAAGAATTTTGTAATCAGCACCCATGTGCCCACCACCTGTATTTTTCAGTGAACATCTTACTACACGTGCTTTATCACTAATTCATCTTTTTCTCCATCACCCTCCCCTCCCAGGAATTCCCATCCATTCCAAGCATTTCAAAGTAAGTTGAAGATATGCACAGTGTCCTTTCAAACCCAAATCACCAAGTCTTCCCCTTGTGGCCACCCCTTGTCTGTCTTCCATATTCTCTGTTTACTTTATAAACACAAGATGTCCTTGCTTACAATTAACAACATTGATAAGCAGAAAGACAGAAATAAGATGGATCTTAAAGACAGACCTAGGTAGGATTCTTAGTTCTTTCATTTTGTACCAATGTAATACTTGGAAAGTGATTTAAACCCTTGGAGTCTTGGATTTTTTAAATTTATAACATGAGGGTTATAGGAGGATCTATGTTGCGGGACATTTGGTAAAGGAAGGAAGGACATTTGATAAATGCTTTTCTATGGAAAGCATTTATCATACCATCTGGCTTGGGGTAGGTAACAAATTAGAGCTAATGGGCTGGGGAGATAGCTCAGTGGTCTAAATGCCTACCTGGCAAGCACAAGGATCCGGGTTCAATCCCTGGTACCACAAGCTGTGCTGACCCTATGCCGAGCCAGCCACTAAAACTGGAATGGTGGCGCACACCTGTAATCTGAGAGCTGGGAAGGCTGAAACAGGAGAATCACTATGAGTCTGAGCTGTGAAGAAAGACTCTGTACCAAATAAATAAATAAATTTTTAAAATAAATAAATTAGAACTAATACTTGGTCCACTATTCCTGCCCACATAGATAATTTTGGATTCTGAATTTGTTATCAGAATCTATGTCATAATCGAGTCTTTAAATTGTGCTAAAATGTCATGCCAGAAGTTGATGTAATGGCTGGTGAGATAGCTCAGCTGATTAAGCACCTGCTGAGGTGAGAGCAGGGACCTGCGTTTGATCCCTGACACGACATGCCACATGGCCTCACCCCCGGGTGCGCTGAGCCAGCCACTAAGTCTGGACGTGGTGGTGCACACCAGAAATCCCAGTGCTGGGGAGGCTGAAAACAAGTAGATCACTGAGTCCAAGCTGTGTAGTGAGACCCTGTACCAAATACATTAAAAAAAAAAAAAAGAAGCTGATATAGAGGTTGACTGGAGCAAGAACTGCCTCTTCTGTTAGTTACAAATAGTTATTATGTGTGATATTAATTAAAATAATATAATGAAATAAATTATTACTTCAGAGTTGATAGTAACTATTCATTAGCCATCTTTTGATATAATTTTTGAGGAGTTATATATCTACCTTACTCCACTGTCATCTTGTCCACATTTCTCTATCTCATCCATAAGATCATCATAAATGACTTTGTTGAGTGTTTTGCTCAATAATAAATGTGTTTATGACATCTACCCTATTTCCTTCTCCTACCAGCCTAGTAAAATTTTTCATTAAAGAAAAGTAGGTCAATCTCGTTGGTTGTTTCTTCATAGACTCCGTAGTTTCTAGAAATCACGTCCCCACCCTTTCACCAACACGCTTAGAACTTGTTTCTTGGAAAGTCTATTGTGGGAGAAACTTCTAGCTGGGCACTGATATCCATTCTCCCCTGCTTTACTGACAAATCCCAACTTGACTCAGATCCTAGGGGCACATCTGACACAGCTGTAGCTGATAGAGAACAGGCTGAACTTACTGAGGAGAGATTCAGGAAGAGGCAGAGGCAGGCTCAGCTGACACATGCAGTTCTCTCTCGTCCTCTGTCTTCCCTTTTCCTGGCCCGCGGACACTTACGTTGGTGATGGAAGAACCACCTTGCAACCATGAAATGTGAGCAAGGGGGCAGCATGAGACTCAGTCCTGGCATCCTTGAGCTACAAAGCTAGCGCCTGGCTGAGCAGTGCTCACGTGTATAATGAGGAAAAATGAGTTTCTTGGGTTAGCTAAGCCACTGTCTTGAGATTTCAGTAACTAGTAGCCAAATGTGATACACCCATCCTAGAATTCTGACCAGGCTCAATCCCACTGCTCTGTAGTTTGCAGAGTCCATCTTCCTCCATGATATAGAAGTCAAGGTGCGGTTTGACCATTTTCTGATTTCCGGGACCACCACATTCCTCAGAACTCCATTATCCATACTCCAGTGACCTTGCTGCAAGCCTACCATTTCTGCTTGAGCAGGTAGTTTATGTCTTCTGGGAGATACGGCCAACTCAGGCTGGTCTTGGGCCTGCTCAGCTCTCCCTCATTTCTTGCATATCATTCTCAACAGTAGCTATGCAATGAGTTGGGAATGAAACACCCTGTTATGGTTTGTGTCTAGTTGTTCCCCCAAAGCCTCATGTAATTTACGGGGCAGACGCAGCTGGAGGAGCAATGAGTGGCTTGAGGGATGGGGCCAGAGGACCAGACAAGCCCGAGGGGTGGGACCAGAGAGGTGTGAACTGTTAAACTGGCTAGCGTGTGCTTTCTTAGAGATGTGGAGCGGGTCATCCCGGACACTGCAGCGCCCCCACCTCTCCTCCAGTATCTTGAAACCTCCAGTAACTGTGTGCTAAATAAACCTTTCCTTCCCTCATTTTGAGTGTCGGGTATTTGTCCCAACACCTAGAGAATAACTAACACTATCACAATAACACACCCTGAGATAAGGAAGGCCTGGCAGAGCAGGCAGACTCAGTTTCCAAGTCTTCTAGAAGTAAGATGTGCTTTAGCACTTTCATCTGGCATGACTTTGCCCCTGTGAGTGGGCCCTGCAGTACGTAACTGCCTCTGGGAGTCCCCTTGGTCTTGGTACAGGTAGGGCACGCAAGGCAAGGATGCCATCTCCCCCACCACGGTTCCCAATGAATCCTCAGCTTCCATTGTCCCTGCTGCCTGCCCGCATCCAATAAACCCACTTCGTGCAGCATCGAAGGTGAGCATTGTTAGACAAGCTGGTCACTTGCATGTAGCAACCATACAAGTGATCGGAATCCTCTGATCATTTTTCTCAGACTTCAGGTCTCCATGGAAACGTAGGTTTCGCCTTCTTTGACTCAATGAGCATCCTCTTCAACAAAGACTAACAGCCCAGTAGAACAATAATTCTGTTTTGGGTCATCTCTGGCCCCCTGTGGCCTCTTCTCCAGCCCCAAGCCCTGGGCAGGGTACCTGCTCTCCTTCCAGACATGAAGAAAATGTCTCTTCCCGGATCCTGACATTCCTTGCACGTCTCTGCTCAGCATGGTCTCCAGCCTTCCTTACAGGATTCCTAATATATATTTGCAGATTGAATGAATGTATCTAAGATATGAACAAACTAATGAATTCAATCAACCGTGGAAATTCATCAGGGGACGCTCTGTGGCTCGGAGAGTGCAGACGTGGCTCGGCGTTTTCTTTCCGCTCCACGTACAGTACGGGCTGGGTGCAACGCTGATTGTATTTGTGGAGCCACATTTGCTGTCTGAAGCACTGGGGAATCTTAGCAGAACTTACTTGGAAAACAAACTCGTCGAGAAGCGAGGGTCTACATTTATTATCTCTTTGGCCAGCCATCCTCCCTGCCAGGCTCAACCATAAATTCCTTCTCTGCTTTTTTTTTTTTTTTTTTTTTCCATCTGTGTATTTGGTACAGGGTCTCACAATGCAGATCAGACTCATGGTGATCCTCCAGTTTTCAGCCTCCCTACGGCTGGAATCATAGGCCTGTGCCACCACGCCCGGACTCTGTCATGCTGCAGGGGCAGGACCGGTGTGGCATGTGGGACTGGGGATCGAACCCTGGTCCCTGCACTTGCCAAAGCAGACACTTAGTCAGCTGAGCTATCTCACCAGCCCACCTTCTCTACTTTTGTCTTCAGTTTTCATGGGATCAGCATATGAGTCCATGAAACCCATGGTCAATCTAATCAAAAGCACACTAAATGGTCCATCAAGTAGTTTCCACTTATTTTTGAGGAACTAGGGACTAAACCCAAGACTTTCCTACTGAATTACATCGCAGCTCATTTTTTATTTTGATCACTAAGTGGCCTAGGCTGGGCTCAAACTTGCAATCCTCCTGCCTCCGCCTCCCCACCATGTCCACGTACATTCTCCATTTGGAAGCTCTTCTGTTCTCTCACTGTGCTTGTTTTGGGCGGCGCTCCTTGTGTCACGTGAAACAGTGCAAGGCTCAGCAAACTTCTTCAGATCATAAATATTTTAGACTCTGTGGGTCACAGTCTCTGTAGCAACAACTAGCCCTGTCCCTGTAATATGAAAGAAAGCAGGCATAAGAATTACATAAGCAAATGACTAGGGCTGTGGAATTTTATCGATGGAGATTGAAACTTGAGTTGCATATAATTTTTATGGGTCATGAAATATCATTCTTTCTGTGATTGTTTTTCAACCACTTAAAAGTACAAAATCCATCTTTAGCTTCTAAGGCGGAAAGCTTGTGCTGACCCTTAGGATATAGTTTGCTGATCACTGAAACAGAAACAGTACAGGGCTGGCTCGGGAAAATGGTTCTTGCTGGGTGAGATGTCATGTGCTTGTAATCCTTCCTACTTGGGAAACTGAGACAGGAGGGGCAAAAGTTTGAGGACAGCTTGGGTCACTTAGTGAGAAAAGCAAAAAGGCTTTTGGTAGAGCTAAGTATAGTTTAAAGGTAGGGCACTCCCTGGGTTCAATCCCTGGCAGTAAAACCAGTGAACCAACCAAGCAAACAAACAACAAGCACACAAACAGGTTCCTGGCTGTAAAGCTAGCAATGACAGGAGCTTATATGAACATGAAGAAGAAACAGAAAGTTAACAGGATGTCAGGCTGATGATGCCAGAAGGGGTCTCTCTGTGGCTTCCCCTGTGTCATTCAGCTTTGACTCCTCTTCTGTCCAGCTGTTCCTCTGTTCTCAGAATCACCGCAGCTAAACCAACAGGCTCCAATCTGATGGTGCGAAGGCAGTGACAATGGCTCAAGAGCAGGAGTTCTCAGGACTAAGCAGGACAACAGCCAAAAAGTAGGAGCAGGGTAGAGAAGAGATCTGGGGCTCAAAGGTTCTAGCAAAGTCCAGAAGGTTAGCAATAGCCTGTGTGGGGAATGAGATAAGAATAAGAAGGAGAGAAAAGCCCTCTTAGGTTTGTCCAAAACTCTAGTGATGCTGGCGAGTGGTAGCATTTGGCAGTTGTATTAGTTTGGTTGCCATTGGCAACAAGTAATAGAAAATCCTCTCGAAGTGCTTTAAGCACTAAAACCACTAAACTGGGAGTACAGGACATCTGTCTCTCTTGTCTACCGAGGCAACGCCAGCTTCTAGGACACAGTGGGGCCACAGCAGGGATTCAGAAAATACACACAGCAGAGAAAGAACTCCTGCCTTGGGTAGCTCAGGGGCTCCCTACATCATTAAAGACTTGGGTTCAATCTGTCTTTCGGTGAGTTGGCTTTGCTTCTTTTTTAAAAAGATTATTTATTTATTTATTTATTTATGTATTTGATACAGGGTCCTTCTATGCAGTTCAGACTCACAGTGATTCTCCTGTTTCAGCCTCCCCAGTACTGAGATATACCCGGTTTCAATACTGGGGATCGAACTCCGGCCCTTACACTTACCAGGCAGGCACTTGGACCACTGAGCTATCTCTCCAGCCCAGGATTTGTTTTTGAGATAGTTGCATCTACTACAGAATGACTACTACAGTTCTGGTCATTATAACCAGACCCAAAAAAATGACCAGCAGAAAGAAAGAGAGCTACCCATTCTTTGAAAGGCTGAGTGAACCTTTTTCAGAGGTCTAATCAGACTTCTTCATGGTCACTTTGATTAGAAATTGTATCTCATACGATACCTAAATGAATCTCTGGCCAGAACAGTGCGACCACTATGATTGGCCTAGATCTGGGTTCTCCACTGGCAGTGATTCTGCCCCTAAGGGACACTGGCAATGTCTTGAGACACACAGGATTATCACAGCTGAGGAGAGGGAGCGCTAGTGGCATCTAGCAGGTAGAGACCAAACATTTTGCTAAATAGTCCTACAACACATAGGGAGCCACCCCAGAGAGAGAAAGAGATCTGTTATAAAAAATTCACAGTGGTGAGGCTGAGAACCCCAGGCTTAGGCCAGTGGAAAACCTTGGAGGGCTGAGGTGGAGAGCCCTTTTCTTGGAGCACATGGCCAAAGAGGAACGTGACTATCCATGAGAAGTTAGGGTGCAAAAAGAAGGAAAAGATTAGATGGAGCAGTAGGTGAAATGGCTGCAGGGTGGGCAGTCAATTGAGTCCACCCCAGAGGCATGGATCTGATTTTCCAGCTGAGCAGAGGACCCAAAGAACCCTGGGAGAGACTTTTCTTTAAAAGAAATGCTGAGCAAAGAGTTCCAGCCTTTGATAAACAAAATAAAGAATTTCTCCTTTTGGGACAAAATAAAAATTACAAACCTGCTGGCCATTCACCATTCCAATAACTACTTGTGTGGAAAGATGGGGAAGAGCTGATACGTATTGATCTCCTGCTGAGCACATTGGTAGCAGGAGCACCTGAGATGCTCAGAAGTCGCTCACGTGTTACTCCTTGAAGGCCCTGGACTGCAGAGCAAGGCACACAGTAACTTCCCCAATTTACAGATGAGAAACATAGCCTGGAGGCAAAAGACATGGAGGCCAGAGAGCTAGGACTCTCCACCATCATTATGGTTTGTGTCTAGTTGTCCACCCCTCTACCAAAGCCTCTTGAAGTTATGGGGCAGCTTCTGGAGTCTGTGATTGCCTATTATGGGTGTGGATGCTGCACCTGCCCAGGGGCAGGTAATTGGTAGCACAGTGTAAGGAGGGGAGAGAGGCTAGCTAGCTGCCTGAGCTGCTGCCACTCCTTTTGCTCTTTGCTACCACCTTGGAAGGTTGCTCTCTGCCTTGTAGCCAGCTGAGTATGGACTGAAACCTCCAGTAACTGAGCTAAATAATCCTTTCCTTCCTTTGGTGTTGAGTATTTGTCCCAGCAATGAGAGAAGAGTAACTGAGACAACCATATTCTGCATATGTCGTGCTGTCTCTGAGTTTCAGAAGGACAAAGAGCCAGCATTTCTAGGGAGATCATCCCTAGATGGTCCCACGTGTGGGCTGATGCTCTCTAGAGTCTCAGGGCTGCATGCACCATCAACCCAGGACAACAGGCTGGGTCAGAACTGCCCAACAGGAAAAGGTCCTTGGCAGAGATCTGCTTTGGTGTTTAGTCTAGGGATTGAACCCAAGGCCTTGCACATGCTAGACAAGCAAACCTCCACTGAGCTATATCTCAATTGATTTGGGCTGTATTTTATGTTATTTATTTTGAGACAGAAGGTTGCTAATTTGCTTGGGTAGACTTTGAACTTCTGACCCTCCTGCCTCAGTCTCCCACATAGCCAGGATTACAGGTGTGCACCACCATACCTCTAGGGATCTGCCTTATTCATGACTTTCAGGTTCAGGAGAATCACCTAATCAAAACCTCGGTGAATGAGACAATTTCTCTGGAGACTGTTCCTCCCCTTCCTCTTTAGCACACACTCAGCTTTAGTTTCTCTGCTTCCTGGGCCTGATTGGAGGGGGAAAAACATCCAACCAATCAAAAGTGATAGACAGTAGAGCCAAAGATGTTCTGAAGTATTCCTAGAGGACAGGACAGAGTCAGTGGAGAAAACGCACCTCGTGCAGCTGAACATCATCCCTGAGAAGCCCTGTGTCTGCCCAGCATTAGGATTCAGTCAGAGTAGCTGCTGTGCTCGCTGGAGGAAAGGCGGCCGGGCTCAGCTGTCCAAACAGAGGGAAGTTAAATACTTTTGTCTCATAGATCGCTGAGCTCCATGGTGATTTTCAGCTCTCACCCAGGGTGTTACAAAGACTCCCTCCCACCTTCTTCCCGCTTACGCTTCTGTTTGCCTTGGGGGAAGAGGGGCCCATGCTAGGTAGGCTGCAGGTTTGGGGTTGGGTCTTAGAAAGAACCAGAAAGGCAAGGAGGGGGACTTCACTGTTAGGTTCACAGGGTCCCATCAAGCCTTTCCTTCTGCCTTGGAGTAGTGCTGCAGTGTGCTAGGAGAGTTGAGAATTTGGACTCACTGGAACACCTGGGACTTGTGCATGATTGCTTTGGCCTGAATTCTTACCAAAAGCCATCTCCGTTTACCAAGTCAGTGAGGGAACCAAAGAAAGTGATGACTTTTGGTTCAAAACAGATGCTCAGCGATGCTGGTCTTTGGCTACTTCCCTTTGTGCTGGGCTTTCTGGGTTGTAGCTCAGTTTTGCATTGTTTCCCTGAGACATTTTTTTCCTGCGGCCCTCTTGTGATCATCTCTAGCTGTATAACTTAGCACCTCATACTATGGCAGGTTATAGTAATGACTGATTTAACCAGCTCAGCGGGGGGCGGGAGAGAGTGGCTCATAGACTGGCTTTTGCCTGCGCTCCCTCTGGCAACTTTTGGGGACTGGATGACTTATAATGGCTTCATTCACATGTCAGCGCTGGCTGTCAGCTGGGCCGTGTATTTCTAGAGGGCTGCCCTGGGACTGTACACATGATATATGGATTCCCAAGGCAGCAGGAGAGGACAGGTGTCAAAGTGGACCTCAAGTCTCTGCCCATCTCCCATGTGCTGATATCCCATTGGCCTGAGCAGTCACCCAGAGGACAAGGTTCAAGGAGGAAGGCTTTGTCACCTGGGACATCCCTGGTGTGCTCTACCTAGGCCCCTTCCTCCTGGAAACCCACCCCTTATTTCTCACTGAGTTTCCCACAAGTGGACTAGTGACTCCATGCCTATAAAATGTAATTTAAAAAATCAGTTTGACAGAACTCTGCATCATTTCACTCAGTGATTCACCCCTTCTTCCCAGATGGTAGAAACAGAAACTTAATCTTTCAGTTACACACGCACAACCTCCTGCCCCCAAGTTCTAGGGTTAGGAAACACTATCAGTTCTGAAATGCTGTCTCACCACAATGGACAGATCTCAGGGGTGTCCTAGCTCATGGGCTCCCCCAAGGTCCGCGCTCCTCTCTGCTCTTTTCCTGTTCCCTCCATGCCATGCTCAGTTCTGCTGCTCTTGCGCCCCCGTGGATCGTGGAGACCCCTGTGGGCTGCCTGAGCTCTGCTTCATACACTGTGCAGCATTTCTTTTCTCAGACTTTACTGCCCCTTTTGGTTACACAAAGGAAATAAACCCACATCTTCCACGTTCTCTGTTTCCCTCAAGTGTTCTGAAGGGTCTGCCTGGCCCTGAGCTCAGCTTGCTCAAGGTTGCGTATTAGCAGGACCGCTTCTTCAGAGACCCGCAATGCCTCTGTACTCAGCCATTCCTGACTGCTTTCTCTCACCCCACGGAGGCAGGCATACCCAGCATCTTGCCACCTGGCTTTCTCCCAATCTTCGGTTTAAATCCAAACTCTTCCTTACTGTCCCTGGGGGCTGGCCTTCTGAAAAGCCAGAGCTGAAATGTTTCTGTTTTCTCACCGTCTAGCACTCCTTCCTTCTCTGAGACAAGAGACTCAGAATGATTTAATCTGAGCAGAGGACCTGCCAGTGGGAATGGAGGTAAGATTATGCTCATGTTTTGAAATATTATTCCTGTGTATTTTCCTCCTGCTTCTAACCACAGGGTCTAAAATCAGTCCACACTTCCTCCACCAAGCCCAACCCCTTGCAATGCTTGCTACCAGGATGTGCTTCATCAGGTTGCCCGTGGACTATATGGGAATTGGAAGAATGGAGTTTTGTTTCATTAGGTGGCAAGCAGTCATTTTCCAAAGGACCAGCGTTTTGGTTATGTTTTTTCTCCTGGGTCATGCTGGCAGGATTCTGTTCCTTTTTCATTTTTTACTACTAATAGCAATTTTTCTAAAAGTTGACAACTTTGTATCAGGTTAATGTTGCAGTGTAACACATATCTGCAAACGTTCCTGCCTGACGCAGACATTCGCATGATCTCCTGGCTTGTCTAGTAGGACTGCCGTGGTCTGAATACAGCTGAGCTGGGTCCTCTGGTCAGGGTCTCATCAAGGTGTCAGCCTAGACTTTGGATCTGGGTTCTTGTCCAAGTTTACACGGTGGCTGGCGGAATTAGTTTCCTTGCAGCTGTAGAACTGGCGGTGGTGTTTTCAAAGCCAGTGAATAACCTGTCCCTTCCGGAGGCGCCCCGTCTCTCTTTGAAGACCTTTTACCTAGTGGAATCAGAGCCACCCAGGATAATGTCCTTCTTGATGATCTCAAAATCGGCTAATTTAGGACTTCAGGGACACCTGCAAACATCTCTTCATCTGTGCCCTCTATTTTATTAGGGTGGAACCTCCCTATTCACAGCAGGGGCAAGACATTCTTCAGGGCTGGGGGCAGGAATTGTGCAGGACCTGCACAGCCAGGAGCAAGACTCTGGGGCCTCCCCTAGAGCTGTGCCCACCACGTGCTTACTGCACGCATGCTCTGGGCCAGGCACGTGCTCTGCACCTCTGAACACCGAGTTGCTCTTCACAGCCACTAAATGCCATTACTGTTTGAATGCCTGCCAGTCTCCGGTTTAACTCTTTTTGTTTTATGCCCTGACACAAGAACATTTTTTAGCCCATTGGTGGGGCTTTGTCACACCAGGAAGTCACCACTCCCTACAGCAGATGCACAAGCCCTCGTTGAAACAAGAAAGGTCATACAGAGATTAGGTTGAGGGCTCTGGCCAGTGACTGAGAGGGAGGCAACGGAAACATTTATTGGACACACATGTGGGAGACATTATGTTAGTTTTTTAAAAGGGGGGATTCTACTTTCATATTTACACTTCGGCATCCCTGCAAGCAGGTAATAAATATCCCTGTTTTGAAACGGAAGGACACCGAATCTGAGAAAGTTCACATTGCCATAAAGCTGAAGTGGCAGAGGGGATCATGACCTGAGATTGTTAGGGCAAACACAACACTTTTGCCTTGCCCTGCGACCCATCCAGGTGGACAAGAGTTCCTCCTAATGCACAGATGGCCTGTTACAGAGGATGGGTCAGGTCTTCCATCCTCCTCTCATCACTGAGCTGGGGGTGCAAACCCGGCAGATCTTTGGGGTCCCCCAACATTTAAGTGTTCACTCCACCTTGGGAAAGGGAACCAGTTCCGTATCCTCATTGTAAGTAGTGCTTTTTACCAGAGATGCAGGTGTCCACTCAGCCGCAGGGACACCAGCCACCATGCCCGCTCAGTGCAGACGGTCTGCAAACAGGGCCTCCACTTACCACCCACAGGGGTACGGAGACTCCTGCAGAGCCATCCTTTCCCTCTTTGTTTAAGAGCCACTAACAACACTTCCATTCAGCACATCTTTCTTTGTGAAACTTTCCTGACAGCTTTACTACCCTGGCTTCTTTACGAGGCAGTGAGGACTGAGGGATGGGAGAAAATCAATACCAGGCAAAGGCAGGTGCAGGAGGATGCCTGACCCTTGTGCTCCCTGACCCCCTCCCCTGCTCCCTGCCATGCCCCAGTTGAAGCTTGAAGTGCTTAGATCTAAGTGTGTGCTCTCCAAGTCCTGGAAGGCATAGAGCGTGGAGCCAGGTCCAGGGAGAGCACTGGGAACAGCCACGACCAAAGCTTGCTTGCTCAAGCCCGCAGGCTGATGGGAAGTGGGCCGGCTCTGGTTGAGAGATGAAGACAGTATTCAGAACTAGCTCACAGGTGGGGAGCTGTGCGCTCCTTTCTCCTCTGGGCACTCACAGTGAGGGAAGGGTGTTGAAGAGAAACCAGTGTCCCTGGGGCTGGACACTGGTTTCTCTTCAACACCTTTCAGGTGTCAGGTCAGCAAGAGGAGAGGAGGGGAATAGGAATCTTGGTGACAAAGCCTGGCCAGTAGGTGCCTGCTGAGAAGGAAACTGGTGCTTCCTGCCCATATGGGGATGGATGAGCTCTGTCTTACTTCTTGAGCCATGAGCACCCAGGTGTCCTTGGGGCCACTCTCTGGATAAAGCACCCCAGGGTCCTGTGGTAGGGAGTACAGACCTGGCTCAGAGCAGGCCCTCCCAGCACACCCTGAGAAGTGAGAGCAGACTGTGAATGTAACAGGCCAGTCACTTCTAAGCTGAACTTCCAGGGCAAGGACCTCAGTTCGATCCTGGTGTTATGATCCTGGTGTTATGATCCTGGTGTTAAATTCCCAGGCAGCCCTGTGGCTGTGTGTGAAACCAGTGAAGGGCTGTGAAATGGAACTGCCCTTTGGGGACAATTACCGCCTCCTGGTAACACATTTTTTACACTGGCACAGGAAATGGGAGGCTTTCCCTCTGGGCTTGGGCTTTCTACATATAATTGTATTTTTTTTTCTTAAGTGAATACCATTTTCATCTTAATTTGTGTTCCTTTGCTTATTAGTGGGATTAAGTGCTAGTTTTCCCAAATTGTGCACGTTTCCTTCCGTATTCCCTTTTGGTGGTCCTGGGTTATGAAAACAAAAAGCTTCCTTGAGACAACAGTGAGAGGAAAGAAAAAGAAATAGAGGGAAAAGGAAAAACTAAAGAAAGAGATGGGAAACACACTGCCTTCAAGTTAAGCAGGTTGGAATATAAGAAACACAGTCTGGAGTCCCTCCTCGACTCACCACAGCAGAACTCTGGTGGCTCTGCAACTGGGACAAGCGATTTAAGCTTATCTGCAAAAGGGAGATGGCAAGACTTCTTGAGAGGCTGAGGAGATAGCTCAGTGGTCTAAGCGCCTGCGTGGCAAGGGCAAGGACCTGGGCAAGATCCCTGGTACCGCAGGCCATGCCTGCTCCAGAACTCTGGGCACTGTGGCACATGCCTATAATTCAGCACTGGGGAGGCTGAGACGGGAGGATCAGTGAGAGTCTGAGTTGGTAATGAGACCCTGTACCAAATAAATAAAGATTTAAAAAAGTACTTCTCAATTCAGAAGATTAGTATAAGAATTAAATAAGCACCTATTCTGATAATAATTACTATAACAATCTAAAATAATTACTATAATAATTATAAACATACAATGATAGCTATTATATAATAATTATATAAATATTCTAATATCTTGATAGTTGCTATCATTAGTAAAATTCAAGCATAGAATGAGGCAATTTGTTAGTAGTAGCTGGTGTGTGTGTGTGTGTGTGTGTGTGTGTGTGTGTGTCTTTTGAGCCAGGATCTCACCATTTAGTGTAAGCTGGCTTTGAACTCGCTATGTAGCCTAGGCTAGCCTCAAATTCACCAGGATCCTCCTGCCTCAGCCTCCTGAATGCTGGAATTACAGGCATGATTCTCTATACTCAGCTTGGTACGTAATAATAAAGGAGGAAGTAGCTAAAGAGGGTGAATTATCTGAACTTGTATCTAAAATGAAACTGAATTTAGAATGTTGTTTTGTTTACAGCCTTTCTTGGTGGTACTAATGACAGCTAATACTCATGAAGCATTAACTGCTGAATCTACTAGGTAGCATCTGTATTAAGCACACAGAGTCCATTTTCTCACTTATTCAAGGTCAGACAAGACTGACTGGCCTGCAGAGTGTATCTGAAGATAACATAGACAAAGCCTTTAGCAAACAGCCTGGGAAGAAGAAGCTGAAATAGTAGAAATAATAACAACTAATATTCAGTGAATGCTGTTATTCCTGACCATATGATAATAAACACTTTACATATATTATTATAAGCTGGCTTAACCAATTCCATTTTGTAACAAGTTCTATAACCTTCATTCCATAAGGCCCTAATCTCCCTGTGAACTCCCACTCATGCCAGATCATAAAATGTAACTGCTTGCCCAAATTAGGAAGTGTTCCTCAGCATTCTGAGGAGTGGGTTATGTCTCTCTCTCTCTCTCTCTCTCTCTCTCAGAAGTGGGGATTGAACTCAGGCCCTTGCGCTTGCTAGGGAAGTGCTTATTCCCCTGAGCCATCTCCCTGGCCCCTGAGGGGTGGGCTTAACTGTTACTAAATACCCTTCCTAGGTACAGGATCAAAGGGCAATGACTAAACCTCACAAGAATGCCTTCTCCTCCCCCAACCCTGTAGCTTTTCCGCTTTACAAACTGCCTCACCTCAGCTCAGGGCTTCACTCTTGTCAGTTTCTGAGGAGAGTGTTGCCGCTGAGCTTAGCTAATAAAGCACTCCAAATTCTTCCTTTGGTTTCGGTGTCTATTGTGTCACAGTGTGCCACAATATATCGTTTCAATCCTTAAAAACCCTTACGAAGTAGATGTGATACCCATTTCATAGATGAGACTACTAAAGCTTAGACAAGACAATGTGATGTGCGTTAAGTCAGACCTTTCTAAGTGACACAATTAGATGTAAACCCAATTCTGACTACTGGTAGATGTCAGCTTTCATAAGCTGCATGTTCATGGCCCCCCCCTTTAAAGTTGTGATGACACTTTATCTCTTCCTTTTCCCCACTTGTCACATAGAATTACTATTGGCTACGTCCGTGTCTGCCTTCTCGAGACTGAAGTCCCAGCGCTCACTCTGGTCCATGTTCTTATACGCACGGCCGCATGTCCTAGCACTCCGCGCCCACCCCTGAGGTCGTGGTAGCCTCTGCGGAATGTGCGTGCTCTCCCACCCTGCTCACCTCCGCAAGCCCAGCTGAGGTTCCCACCAGCACATGTGCTCCTGTCTGTACCCACAACAAACGTTATCCACAGCTGCGGGGAGCCACCTGCAGCTTCAGGTTCAAGGCCCAGCGTTCTCCCTGCGCTGCTCCTTGGACGCTAAGACGTACCCTATGGCTTCAGCTAGCGGCGCTGTGCCTACGCCCTTCCTGTCCACTGCTCCAGTCCTACCTTAGGGGAAGGAGTGTGTGTGTGTGTGTGTGTGTGTGTGTGTGTGTGTGTGGTGTTAGAACCCAGGGCCTGTCACACGCTAGGCAAGCACTCTATCAGAGTCACATTCCCAGCCCAAGAAATGGTCTCCATGCTATGACAAAGCCCTCTCTGTCTTAGTTACTTTTTACTCAGTTACTTTTTACTGGAACAAATACCCGACATTCAAAATTAAGAAAGGAAAGGTTTATAGACTGGCACTCCATGGCGAAGATCAAGCTCCTCCGAAGTGGGACTTCTCCAAGGAAGTGGGGCAGAGCGGCATGGAGAAGCTGTCTTCACCCCCTTTATATACACTTTTTGTGCTGAGTCACTCTGGGGTGGGCCCATTGTACCCTAGGGTGGAACTAATCACACCCCACGATAAGCCCTAGTCCCTCTGTAGGGAGGAACCAATCCATGGGCAGGCCCATTGCATCGCAGGGTGGAAGCAATTGTGCCCCACCCACGGCAGGACCCCCACAGACCTTGACTGGGAGCCATCCAGCCAAGTTGACACAATGCATCAACCACTACACCCTCCTTCACCTTCTCCTCCCTCCAGCTACACAATGCAACCTAGGCCCTCTGTCCTATA
Organism: Octodon degus; assembly: GCF_000260255.1. Classification (NCBI taxonomy): domain Eukaryota; kingdom Metazoa; phylum Chordata; class Mammalia; order Rodentia; family Octodontidae; genus Octodon; species Octodon degus. The sequence continues at coordinate 6,864,056 of NW_004524643.1, read as the reverse complement.
TCTGAGGTCAGAACTGCCGCCCTAACACTGAGGCTGTGCCAGATGAGATGTTTCCAAATCCAACAAGGCCAAGACTATCCAAGTCCTCAGAGGCAGCCGGATGCATAGACAGATGTGCCCATTGTGATCCCAGCCCTGTTGCCTGGGATGGCATCTTTGGACCCAGTGGTAACGTAGCTTTTCCTACCACAGAATGTTAGCAGCACTTCCTGGGTGCCAGCTCTGAGCAGGGCCTGGGGACAGCAGTGGTGAAAAAGATCACACCTTCTTCTCAGAAAGCTTTTACCCATCTGGTCCATATTCAGATTGGTTCAAGTTCACTGTGATGTTAATCCTGCTCTTAAGCATAATTATAGTTTGCGCATAGGTTTTTATTTTTAAAAATCCACCGGAGAGCCATGCCATCTGTGTGGATTACCTTTCCTGGCACTTAGCACCGAGCCCTGGGCCCAGAGGCAATTAACGTAAGCTTTTTGACGATATTGAACTTCCTGAGTGCTCCAGGCATTTTCTCTCAGTCATCCTAGTTAGTGTCTTAATGTGATAATAGGTTGATTGATTTTTATGTGAGTCTTAATCATCCATCAGATGTTCAACCTGAAATTCAATTTTGGCTCCACCGACCATATGACCTTGAGCAGATTGCTTATCTGTTGGAACCTCAGTTTCCTTACCTGTTAAAGTAGGAATAAAAAGCCCATCATACACGCTTAATGCAATAGTTAAATTAAGTAGAACTCTAGGCTAAAAGGCTAAAGTTCTACTTAGTCACATTTTTTTTCTTTTTGCTAGCATGATCTGAGCTAGGGGTTGGGAATACCAAGTATAACACATGGTCCTGGTTCCCTTAAATGCACAAAACAGTGAGCAGAAACAGATGGAAGAAAGTACTTGTCACATACTTAGATCTCCAGGACAGGTTCTTTCGGGGCAGAAAGGAGACAAGAGATCAATATTTATTAAATTCAATAGCTAGATTTGGCTCCTCCAGGAGAATCATGGTGGGGTGTGTGTGTGTGTGTGTGTGTGTGTGTGTGTGTGTGGTCCACAAACAGCCTCAGACTTGGCCTTCTTCATGGCCTAGTTTCCTAGGTATCTGCCTTTCCTGTTCAAAGGCCCAGGAGGCCAATCCTGACTCTCCTCCCCTCCAGAGCAACCATGACCCCAAGAACAGCCGAGAATGCTGATGGGCACTTAACACATCCTGAAGCCACTGGGCAAACCTGGGGCTGGATAAATATGCAAAGGAGGACTCCTTATTGACCCTTCCCTGAATGTTTTTCCCAGCCCTGCTGTCTCCTGCTGCCCAGTAACCCGTTGCCCTGGGAGACAAGTGTACTCAGTGTGACAAGTCACCCTGCACCCTGGGCCTCTTCAGTCCCACGTCAGGCTGACCTTGATGCCATGCCAACTCCCCCAAGTTATTGAGGACAGAATGTGTTTATGTTTAAATGCATCACACATCTCTGTAAGGCCTTCCCTTGAATAATCATTGCTGTTTTCTCTCCTTGCAGCAGCTCACAAAAGGATGAGTCCTGACTGACTGACACCTCTAAGGATGCCTGGCTTGATTCCTCTTCTGTCACCCCATCTCCTGGGTGGCAGGTTCCAAACCCACCCATGTCAAAGTCAAATGGGCTCCTTTCTTAATGCGACAAGAGACAGTTATGGAATACACCACACACACACACACACACACACACACACACACACACACACACACAATACTCTTTTTCTTTACTGGAAATAGGAGAAGGAATACAGCTTTTAAAACTTCAGTTGTTAACATCAGGGGGTGGAATGTAGGTAAAAGGAGGCAAGCAGGCTTGACATTTCTGCAGCTCAGTATGGATTTTTTTTTCACTTCTCAGCAGAGACAAGTTGTAACATTTGGCAACCCATAAAATGCATCACATGCCCTTGCAATGTTTTGCTTACAGAGCTTGTTTATGATACTAACAGAAGCTAATATTTATGGAGCACTAACTACATGTCAAGCACCTGACATATGTTAAGTCTGTGTAATCCTTATAGCAGTCCTATGGCATGGGTACTCGGATTGGACCCACTTTACAGTCTAGGCGTTTGCAGGCGTAGGATGTGTGATTCATTTGCTCAAGGTCACATGCAAGCAGGGGCGACAGTGTTCATAGCCAGGATATCTGACTGTGGAGGACACTGTGTTTATACTTATGCATTACATTATTGCTGGAGAAGGCCCCAGAGAGAGCCCTGGCTGTGGTGGTTCTCTGCTCCTTACCAGCCAGCTGCAGGACTTTGGGCAAATGACTTACACTGTCAGTAAAATGAGCTGAATCCCAGAACCTACCTCATAGGATGGCAGTCGTAGTTAGACACATAATATACCTCAAACATTTAGCATCATACGGGGCACAGAGTGGGGGATTGCCCCAGTTGGGAAAGTTATAAGAGGCTACTAAAAGGTTTCCAAAACTGATAGGCATTTAAAAGTGAAAACAGAGCAGAAACTTATTTACTTTTTATAAATAAGGATTCCCTCTAGTTTGGAGAGCACATCTTCCTTCCTCTTTAAGTTTTTGCTTCCCACACTTCTGAGGACACACTATGGTCCCTGTGAGGGTAGGAGATGCATTCTAAGATCCCTCATACATATCTGAAGCTACAAGCAACACCCAAATCTTATATATTGGGATGTGGCATTAGGCTACTATATAAGGTCACTTGAACGCAGGCACTTCAAAACCGTAAGAGCTGATCGAATGACCTAGATGGCTACAAAGCTGATGTGATGAACAAGGCTACTAATGGTGGGCTGCGTACGGACCGTAGACACACTGGCTAAGGGGATCAGTCACATCCTGAACAGGAAGGAGAAGGATGGCTTGAGTTTTCATTACTTTCCTCAGAATGGTACACAATTTAATACCTTGGAATCATTAAGTTCTGGAATTTTCCATTTCCAGACCATGGTTGACCACAGGTAATTAAAACCACGGAAAGTAAAACTATAGATAAAGGGGACTGTTTTGGTAGAAACCAATTCAACATGACTCTGATGAATTAGTAGATTATTCCATGAGATAGTTACAGTTAAACTTGCTTCTATAAATGGTTTTTATACAACATTATTTGGTTTAATTTGATATAAGATTGTTTTTGAGTTAAAACATCAATTTGACCCAGAAATTTTACTCTAAATAGATATACTGAAATGAAAATATATTTCTGCATAAAAACTTGTACAAGATTTGTCATAGCAGCATCATCCATAGTCACCTAACGGTAGAAACAACCCAAATGTCCATCTGTTGGAGAATGGATACACAAAATGTGGCCTAGCCAAATGACAGAATATTAATTGCAATAAAAAGGAATGAATTCCCAGCTGGGGGACAGCTCAGTGGTAGAGTGCCTGCCTGTCATGCACAAGGTTATCATGAGGTTGAACCCCCAGCACTGGACGCAGAGGAAGAATAAAGCCCTGGTACATGCTACAACATAGATGAACCTGGAAAATATCAGGCTAGGTAAGAGAACCAGGAACTAGAGGGCATTTATTACAAGATTCTCCTTAAAAGAAACATCTAATATGTCTGCCCAGGCCACAGGCAAAAATGTAGGCTGCCTGCAGGAGGCGCTACAGCTGGCAACTTCCTTTGCCCAACTGTACCTGGGAGATGTGAAGAACTGAAGGGAAGAACAGCTCTTGCTGGGAAAGTCTCCCACCACCACCACCACCTGGACGCATCAGTCCAGCCAGGGGCTCTCTGTATGCCACAGGGTATTAGAATCTGGGGACCTTCGAACAGCCCCATCCATCCTCTAACCCCTGCAGTAACCAGAACGTGCCTGGGAGCCATCCTGTGATTCTGTGCCTTTGTATTACTGCTCTGAGCCCAACACGTCAGCACCATCTGTCTACAACCACTATGTGGGATTCCTGTTTAACACTGTCATGCTCATGTCTGTAGAAAATGCCCGTCCTGAAATGTCTAAGTATGCAGGTGTGAGGCCTTTTTGATTTAGAGAATAAAAGGACTATGTGCAATGAAAGAGAGAAAGAAAGAGAGAAAGAGAGAAAGAGAGAAAGAGAGAAAGAGAGAAAGAAAGAAAGAAAGAAAGAAAGAAAGAAAGAAAGAAAGAAAGAAAGATCCAGAATAGGCAAAGCTATAAAGACAGAAGGCAGCCTACCTTTTACCTAAGGCAAGGTAAAATTGATTGTAGCAATGGTTTCTCAATTCTGTGAATATATGACAATCATCAAATGTCTACGTTAAGTGAATGAATTATACAGATGTAGGTTGTATCACAATAAAGCTGTCACAGAAACAATAAAGTCAAGAAAATAAGTATGCGAATCAGAAGCTCCTCTTGGTGAGGGTGGCAATCCTGATATGCTTCCCAGTCTGCCCAGGCGTGGATTCGGGCTGCCTTGGCCATCCAAGCAGGATACACTTCCAGCAGTGCAGATGAGTGGGGCGCAAACAGTCTACCCACGAGGGGTTGTTCTTCCTGCAGCCCAAGTGCTTCTTGCTTTTGCTTCTTGTCTGGCCTCCTTGGGTGGGATAAACAGCTGATGGCGCAGAAATGCAGGGTGGTAGAGGAAGCCCAATCTGTCTTAAAATTAATTGCAGGTTGCAAGGTAGAAATCAAGGTGAGAAGAGTCTAAATATCAAGTCCATTAATCATTTACAAGCCACTTGCCTTCCCACAATGTTGTGTAGAAACAAATAAATAAAAGTCTGATCTACTGACATGATCCCCACATCCTTTGTCCCAACAATCTTATTTTTTTTTCTTCAAAAACTTGAGCTGTGGCTATTGAAAGAGAGTGAAATCAGGATTCTTTTTAAATTGCCCCAGTTGGGAAAGTTATAAGAGGTTGCCAAAACTGATAGGCATTTAAAAGTGAAAACAGAGCAGAAATTATGCTTGAAATTCACGAGAGGAGGTACAGAGGTATGTAATTACAACTGGAGTGGAAATATAATTTCATCATTTGGAAATCTTGTTTTTTACTCCACTTTTCACCAGTAATGCTGTAAATAGACATGCTCCTTGCAAGGGAGATTCCCTGGGTAGGAGGCAAAAACAAAATAGAATTGCACTTTTCCTTTTCCTGACAAATTTTGTTTGGTACTCTTAATTCAACCTCAGATAAATACTTATTTGCTTGGTAACACTGAGAGGAATTATAAATGATGCCTTGGTTTTGCTAAATGACAAAAACTTTTTTTCCCCAGCTCCTGCTTGCTTTACCGCCCTCATCTCTGTACCTGCCTTCTGAGGAAGGTGCTGTTTTATTGATGTTCTCATAGTCATTTTTGTTGCATTTTCTCAGATGCAGGAAGTAAGGCACGGAGAAATTAAGTGAGTCCCACATCCCATGCCTAAGGTAAATACTGGCTTTGAGATTTAAATCCCATCTGATTCCAGAGCCCTCTTTTCCCATGTGCTCCTATTCTGCCTCTTCAGTAAGTTGACAGTTGTTAATTTCACTCTTGCTGCTTTTCCTTTAAGGGTTTAATATGTTAAAACACTGAAAAGACACGTCATTATACACAATGACATCATCTTGTTTAATAGGCCTGACCCTTGTCTTTACCTCCCCTTAGCCATCCCTGGAGTGCTGTCCTCTGCTGGGTGTCCCCTTCCCTCCCTCCTGCACACTACTCAACGGACACATGGTCAACCTTCACATACCAACCTAAGATATCACTTCCCAGGGAAGCTTCCCCTGGCCTTCCTCTCCCTCGCCTCTCTTTTACTTCCATTCGCTCAGCCCTCTGCCTTTTACCAAACTTGCAATCCAATGTGCAATTCATTAGTTATCCATAGCCCTCTTCTCTGCTGGAGCCAGCCCCAGCCCTGTTCACTACTGTTCCTCCTGTGATCAGTGGAGACAGAAGCTGATGTGCTTCGTGTTGGAACAGCAAATGGACAAATGAAGGGGACATCAGTTGTGGCCTTTGGTTGCTTGCATCTCAGGAGTGCTACGTGCAAGCCCGCGTCTGCAGTGGGGGAAATCGAGGCTTAGGAAAAGAAACAGTTCCTCAGAGAAGGAGCTTCTAAAAGGCCTGGCACTTGAGCTGACCTTGGAGGGAGTTCACATCTTAGATGAGAGCCCCAAGGGTGAAGCATCAAGCCAGATAAACAGAGCCTGCTGAGTAAACTATACTGTGTTACACTGATTTATAAAACAAATGAAGGAAACAGTAAAACAACCACAGTTGTTGTTTTCATCTGAAAGCATTTAGAGACTACCTAAAGACAAATGGAATTGCTCAGCTTTCAAACCACTGTATGGATGTAAATTATAAAAGCCAAGATGCAAAGTACGTGTGCCTTTGATGCCTGTACTATTCCTCACAGCCGTGCATTTCCGAACCTGTCTAGCATGGCGTCCTCCTTGTTGCTCTGCCTTGTGCTGTCCTTTGTCTTCCACTGAGAAGGGTGAGCTGGAAAATTTCCTAGCTTAGGTCTGAGGAGTCTCTTAAAAATCAGCCCTTCACTTTTTAAGCTCAAAATCAATAGGAGAAATCACACAAAGATCAATAGTTTCGACTCCATAAAAATTAAAAACTACTCTCTGTCAAACTCCACATAATCCAAATTAGGAGCAAACAATAAACTGAGAGAAATATTCACTGGACTCTAATAGCAAAATCCAATTCGGTTCAGCTCGATGCGCACCAGGTAATGAGAACTGTCAGGTGTGGGGAACTGCACGCTTGGCGAGGGGCTCTGCTCTCAGAGCTCTGCGGAGAGGGCAGGGCAGGGCAGCGCCCCCTCCAGAGCCTCCCTGAGAGGCAGTATGGTGAGGATGCACAAGGCGCTCCAGAACAGAGAAGAAAGAGACCTGATTTAGCCTGCCGTGCAGGATGGCTCCCTGAAGAGAGGCTTTGAGCTAATGAAAGTTGAATAGGAATTATCCAAAGGTGCAAGGGAGAGGAGGATGTGAGGAATGCAGACAGCAGGGTGGACAGGAGTACCATCTTGGTGTGTATTTGGGGTTGGGAGCAGTTACCAGTTATTTGGAGCCCTGGAAGAAAGTACAGCACCAGGGGGGGATGGGGATGGGGATGCGGCAGCTCTGCTGAGCAGGACTCACTCTCAGATGTTCCTACTGTATTCTACAGCTGCCAAGCAGCCATCAAAAGAGCCAAGCAGGGCTTGGACTGGGGGTTTAAAAGCAAGACAAGGAACTATTTCAGACAGGGTAGAGTCTAGGGCATGGTTGCTTTAGAGTGGTGAACACAGCAAGTTTATGGTTTTGAAGTGAGGTTTAATGAGCATGTTCTTAGTATTGGCAATTTGCCTGTTGGTGGATGGACAACTTCACCTTGTATGACTTGGCATTTCCTAGAGCAAGCAGCTACACTGTTTACGCTTGGACTGAGAATTGTTGATCATAGGCACAGGAGAGTATGCCCAGCCCCAGCACTAAGGCAAGGACAGGAAACAATGTTGGTGTAGGAATCTCCCCAAGTCTTGCTTCAACACTTACCCTTAAACTGTATCACTCCATCCTCTTCATAGTGTTTTTGGTTGATAAACCAGACTGTACAAGAGGCATTTGGGAGACAGGATTATTGTCATTTTAGGATTACCTTGGTGCAGGAATGAATGGATTCTAGAGTTTGACCAATAGTAGAGGCTAAGGTCTCCCACATTGTGGGAGAGGTGAGCTGTGTACCTGCAGGGGTTGCAGAAGAGGGGCAATCTGCAAGAACTGATGAGAGCCTCAAACAAAAGGAACAAGAGAAGTTCATTTCCTTTGTGTGTTTTCCCTTATGCTGAAAGCAGTCTCTTCCAAGACCACCAATTCTCTCACGGTGCAACACTGACTGGGGTCCAGCAGCCCATTTCTTCCACTGACTGTCTGCTCAGTGCCACACATTAAGAGGTCAGTACCACAAGACTGTCCCCACTCAGACCCCAAGCACAAGCCGAAGTTACCACCTATACTTCTCACCAACCAAGCATGTTTGGGGTTCCCAAAAGCCACTCGTTAGTTTTGTTAATTCTCTAGAGTGACAAAGAACTCAGGAAAGCCACTTACTTCCTATTACTGGTTTATTATAAAGGACAAACTGAACAAGAGCCAAATGGTAGAGGTGCACAGGTATGATATTTGGAAGAGCATTGGGTGGAGGACAGCACAGGGCCTCTGCACCCTCCTAGCACCTCTATATATTCCACTTTCTGAACCTTGTGGTTCAAGCATCTTTATAGCCGATCATTTGTGTCTTGTTGTCCCCCCAAAGCCTCATGCAGTCATGGGGCGGCTTCTTGAGTTTGTGATTGACTATTGTGGGTATGGGTGCTGCACTCACCCTGGGGCAGGTAATTTGCATTATAATGTGAGGAGGGGAGAGAGGCTAGCTAGCTGCCTGAGCTGCTGCCACTCCCTTTGCGCTCTGCTCTTTGCTGCTGCCGTGAAAGGCTGCTCTCTGCCATGTGCCTCACTGCCTTGGAGCCAGCTGAGTATGGGCTGAAACCTCCAGTAACTATGAGCTAAATAAACCTTTCCCTCCCTAATTTTAAGGTCTGGGTATTTGTCCCAGCAATGAGAGAAGAGTAACTGAGACACCGATCTTCAGCTTTTCTCAGAGGTAGACAGGGAAGCCATGAGATAATAAACCTTCCTTGCTTTAACTTGTACTTGTCGGGCGTTTTATCTCAGCAACAGAAAGGCAGCCAGTGAATAGCGTCTGCCACGTGAGCGTCTGTTGAGCTCAAGCGCGGGGCTACATCACAGCAGAAGCAAAGGGACCAGAGGCGCGAACAGAGATGCAACGGGCAGGAGGAGCGATGCCCTGTCCATGCAGCTGCCTGGGGGATGTCCAAAACAAACTCTGCCCCTTTCCTCAAATATGTTAGAGGAGGGTGGCCCTCAAAGACAGCAATGGGCTGCCTTTTGTCACCTGAAACGCACACAAACCAAAAAGAGACCTTTTTGTCCAAAATGTATTCTAATTCTTTGCATATTTCATGCAGGGAGGCTAAAAAGACTAAATTAAAATGAGCAAGAATAGCTTGCAAGATCCTTAATTGATAAGGGAGGAAGAACTCATTTGGTTGCTCACTGTCTTGAATAATATGTATCAGAAAGTATATAATCTAAAGTAGCACACAGAGTAAGAAAAAATAACCAGTGGAATAAGGAAGTAGTCAAGTAAAGTTCCATAAATTAAATCGTGGTTTGAAAGGATGAAGTCACGTTAACTCTCATTACCATATTTTAATTTCATGGTGATTAAAATTATAATGTAGCATGTATCACTACTTAATTGATCTGCCAACATCAAGTATTTGCAAGTTTCTTTTTGTTCTCCAAAGCCATAAACTATCTATTCTTTGCTGCATAATTTCAGAGGTAATTTTAAACCATAAATATTTCTCTTTATTAAAATTCTCAGGAAATTAGAACCTCAATCGCTATTTATTTATATCTGTTTTGGCGAGAGGCCAGGAAATTCATTTTCCTACATTTTGAATTCTATGAAATTAAAGTGCTAAAGAATATTATCTATTAATCTTTATGCTTCCTTTTATGACAGTTTTATAGTTTAATCCCAATGTTCAGAAAACTGAGGGGACAGTTAAGCTATGTCTCTTTAAAATTGGATATTTTTTCTTTGATAGGAAGCCTGTTTTTGTTGAGGACACTGACCCACTTCACTGCCAACTTCTAGTCAGCCTTCCTAGGAGAAGACTTTGCCCTGGTGACACTAGTCCAGAGATCGGGCAAAATTCACCATCTCCATCCCACTTGGGAAGCCCTCTCTTACTCTCACCCTGTCATGGCTTGTATCTGGAGAGGCCCTCCAAAGCCTCTTGTGTACATCAATGGGGTTTTTCTGAACTGGATCTAGGGTGTGTGGATATAGACCAAAGGTGTGTGACAGCCACATTAATCCACTGATTGGTTTAGCATAGTTCTAGATATAGATCACATATCCACCCCAGGAATAAGGAAGTAGTCAACCAATAGTGGCATCAATCAATAGGCTGGAAACCTGGATGAGATAAAAGAGAGAGCCAGGCATGGTGGTGCATGCCTGTAATCCCAGCACGTGAGAAGTTGAGGCAGGAGAATCTTTGAAGTTCCTGGGCCAAAATGGGACACTACAGGAACTCAAGGCCAGCTTGAACTACATATACAGAGACTCTCAAAAAGACAAAAAAAAAAAAAAAAAAAAAAAGACAAAGGGAGGCCTGCTGCTCACTGCTTCCTGCCTGCCTTGCCATAGACCATTTCTCCTTAGCCACTCCCCTCTGCCACAGCCCTGCCTTGGAGCCAGCTGACTGTGGACTGAAACCTCTATAACTGTGAGCTCAAATAAAGCTTTCCTCCTTCAACTTGTGGGCATTGATGTTTTATTGTAGCAACAAAGGCAGTGATGTGACACACCCCTGGAGGAGATATGTCTTTGTGCTGTCCTTAAGCTGACCCTTCTGGCAATTGGCCCTGTCTCCTCTGAGTGCAGACCCCTCTGGCCTGATTCAGCGCACCCCTCTTCTAGTGCATTTGTGGCCAGCCACCCTGGCTCTGACAGAAGAAATGAGACACATATGTCACTGTGGATCCCCATGAGTCTCTTTAGATAAAATAAATTTGGAAAATTGCAAAGCTTTCCAGAGACAAAGGCTTCCTAATGAGTCTTGCCTCCTTCGACACTCCATTGCACTGATTAATGGCCATTCAAGTTGACCAGCTGGTGGAGCTCACTGTCAAAATCAAGGACACATTTTCCGAATCTAGGTAGTGTGTTGTGGAATTCTGGCCTGCATGCACGCATATAAGTACACACACACACACACACACACACACACACACACACTCAGACTCAGGGCAATCACAAACAGGGGCGGTTTCTGAATACTAAAACGTGTTCATGGCTCCTACTCTACATGTGCATTCGTCAATACCACAATTCTTAGGATTTTAGGTAGCCATTATAACTACTTTTCCTACTGAGCCAAAACTGTTAGACAGAAGTTGGTCAAATATATTAAGCCAGCTGTAAGTTGAGAATTGTTTTTTACAGTCCCCTACCTGCATTTAAGGCAAAGTAGGAGGCAACAGAAAAGGACTAACAGTGTGTGAAGCTACATTAATCCACTGATTGGTTTAATGTAGGGGTTGCGCACTTATCATGGAGGTTACATTCCAGACACTCCTGGAATAAGTGAAAATCAGTGAAGTAGCAACA
>NW_004524643.1:6850736-6851555 GCF_000260255.1 Octodon degus | reverse complement strand
AAAAATCTCACCATATACAACCTTGAAGCAGGACAGTCCCACAACATTCCTTTTCCTGTCTCCTGCCTTCATTCACCACCCCCTTCTTTTTGAACTCAAGAGACAGCATGGCAGCAACTGGCATGTCATGACAAGCAGCCCATATTCAGAAGACCAGAATGACAGGCATTCCAAGCATGTAACTACTATTATAAATTGCCATCTTCAGTGCAGTTGCTTAGTTCACAGGTGTTCTGTATATATCATTAGTTAGGGTGAGAATCATTCCAATTAACTGCTAGATTAAAAAATCTTCTGAAGATTCTCAGGATCATTGCCTTACCTATTTTCTACATATAACTGTATAGCTTGCCCCTGTCATGCTTCCTAGTTCTTCTCTTTGCTCTCTTTTCATTGTCTAGTCCTCAAGTTCTTGCTTTCCTTTTAGTTGTATTATACCTTTCTATTTGTCTGTCTGTCTGTCTTTCTTTCTGTCTGTCTGTCTTTCTTTCTTTCTTTCTTTCTTTCTTTCTTTCTTTCTTTCTTTTTTTTTTTTTTTTTTTGGAACCGGGGATTGAACTCAGGCCCTTGCGCTTGCTGGGGAAGCGCTGATTCCACTAAGCCATCCTCCCGGCCCCTTTGAGTTCTTATAATAGGGAAACTATATGATATTTACACATGTGTGTCTGGTTTATTTCACTTATGAGTATATCTTCAAGTGGCATCCACTTCAATATAAACTTCTAGTTTATTGTTCTTTATAGCTGAGGAATATTCCATTGTATAAAAACACCACAACTTTTTCATCCATTCCTCAGGTGATGGGCATCTTGGTTGTTT
>NW_004524643.1:6847692-6849191 GCF_000260255.1 Octodon degus | reverse complement strand
ATTTCCCTCTCAGTGTGTTTGTTGTCTGTGTAGAGGAATGCTATTGACTTTTGGGTATTGACTTTATAACCTGCTATGCCACTAAATTTCTGTATTAATTCTAGTAGCTTCTTGCTGGAGTTTTTTTGGGTCTTCTAAGTAAACTATCATGTCATCTGCAAATAAAGATAATTTAACTTCTTCTTTACCTATTCTTATTCCTTTTCTTTCTTTCTCTTGTCTAATGGCTCTAGCTACTGATTCCAGAACCATAATGAATAGGAGTAGTGATAGAGGGCATCCTTGTCTTGAATGAGATCTAAGAGTAACAGATTTCAGTTTTTCCCCATTTAGAATCATGTTAGCCACTGGGTTTTCATAAATGGTTTTTACCAGATTGAAGTAGAGGCCATCTATTCCAATTTTCTGTAGGACTTTGAACATGAACGAGTGTTAGACTCTGTCAAAAGCCTTATCTACATCAATGGAGATGATCATGTGGTTTTTAGTTTTTGCTCTATTGATATAGTATATTACATTTATAGATTTTTTGAATATTGAACCATCCTTGCATCCCTGGGATGAATCCTAGCTGGTCCTGGTGTATGATCTTCTTGATGATTTGCTGTATTCTATTTGCTAAGATTTTATTGAGGATTTTGGCATCTATGTTCATGAGGGAGATTGGCCTGTAGTTCTCTTTCTTAGTTGTATCTTTTCCTGGTTTTGGTATCAGTATAATACTTGCCTTCAGGAATGATTTTTGGAGGATTGCTTCCTTTTCAATTTCATGGTAGAGTTTGAGGAGTATAGGGACTAAAGTTTCTGTAAATTTCTTGTAGAAATCAGCTTGACTTTTCAATTCATTCAGACCTTGACTTTTCTTTGTTGGTAGGTTATTACATCTTGTATTTCACTGGCTGTTATTGGGCTATTGAGCGTGGTTATATCTTGTCCATTCAGTTGTGGTCATTTGTACCTTTCTAGGAATCTGTCCATTTCTTCAGTGTCTTCTATTCTGTGAGAGTAAAGATTCTCGGAGTAGCTATTGATAATCTTCTCAATCTCAACTGGGTCTGTGGTAAATACACCCTTTTCATTCTTTATTGCTTGTATTTGAACTTTTTCTTTCCTCTTTTTGACGAGGTCAGCTAGGGGCTTATCTATTTTATTTAATCTTTCAAACAACCAGCTTTTTGCTTTTTTAATTCTTTGAATTGTTTTCTTCATCTCAATTGAATTAATTTCTGCTCTAATTTTTATGATTTCTTCCCGTCTTTGGGCTCTGGGTTTGGTTTGCTCTTCCTTTTCTACTTGTTAACGGTGCAACATTAGGGTGTTTATTTGTTCCCATTCTGTTTTCCTAATGTGTGAGTTCACAGCTATGAACTTCCCTCTAATAACTGTTTCATCCTATCCCATAAATTCTGATAAGTTGTGCTTGAATTTTCATTGAATTGTAGATATTGTTGAATTTCTTGTTTAATTTCATCTGTGACCCATTGGTTGCTGAGTAGGGT
>NW_004524643.1:6841963-6846383 GCF_000260255.1 Octodon degus | reverse complement strand
TCTTGCAGGTGATGGATTATTCTTTCCTGCATCTTAGTTGTTTTTAAGAGATCCTTTCTTACCTTTTCACTAGCTGTACCAGCATCTTCAAGATCTGAAACTCTGTCTTCACTTTCTCTTAAATGGTTTTACAAGCTTGTGATTGAGATTTCAAATTCCTCTATATCTCTTTGACTGTGCTTCATGTGATCTATTTCTTTCCTGTATTGCTCGTTCAAGGAATCCGTCATTCTTCTAATCTCTTCTTTTTCTTATCAATGTCTTCTTTAGAAGCAGTTATTAATTCTTTTATTGCAGTGTTTTCTTCAGATTGGGTTTCCTCCCTATGTTTCTGTAGTTCTTTACTTCAGATGCTATGAGTTCCAAGAATTCTTTCCTTACTTCAGAAAATTCTGCTCTGAGTTCCTCTATAACTTTCTTCTGTTGCTTATTTACTATTGACACTATTAATTCTTACATTTGAGCTGAGCTAGTGTCCTCTGCACTTGTTCTGGGTTGGCATTTGGTTTCCTCCATATGTTCTGTGTTTGATTCTTTGCTGCAGATGTTATTAATTCAGTGATTTCTTTTTTCATTTCCAACCTGAGTTCCTCTATACCTTTCTGCAGCTGTTTCTTTATTTCAGAAGCTGTTGATTCATTGCTTTCAGCTGTGTGATTCCCACTTTGTTCTGTGTTAGTGTCCTCTGTACTTGTTATGGGTGGGCTTAGGTTCAGAGATTGCATTTTGTTCCTTCTTGTAGGCAATTTGTGTAGCACTGCCTTCTGACCTTTGTTGTAGAGCTTTAGTGCAGTTATAACCTTAGCACCTACTGAAGTCCAGGTATAGATCTACAAAATTTGGATCTATCCTGCTGTGCCTGGCTTGGGTCTGGCTGCTGTGCTCAGCTCCTTCCTTCTGCTGCCCTTGGGAGTGAACCTGTTGTTCCCCTTTGGCAAGATGTTTTGCTCCTGTACTAGCTGGGTGGTTCTGTCCCATACTCTCTCTACAGGGATTGCAGCTGCAGGGTTTCACCTCAGGCCTGTATGCCAGGCCTGAGCTGAGTCTGGAGGGGACAAGGTGGAGTAGGGGGGAGAGGCAGCTCTCCCACACACACACTGGGACTGGGCTGGGACTGGATCTGGGGGTCCCCAGAATGTGGCAGTAATTCCCACTGTGTGGGTGGGGGGGGTGCTGCGGAGTGGTGGTGGGGGTTCCAAGGTCGTGGAAGAGGGTCTCACCCATGCTGTGCCTGGGCTGGGACCAGCAGGCCCTGCTGGCACAGGGTAGCCAGAAGCTCTCCCACACACTCACCGGACCTGGGCTAGGACTGGATCTGGGGGTCCCTAGAATGCAACAGAAATTCTCACTGGGTGGGCAGGGTGGGTGGGGTACTTCAGAGTGTTGCAGGGGGGCTCCAAGGGGGTGGAAGAGGGTCTTACCCACGCTGTGCCTTGGCTGGGACCGGCAGGTCCCGCTGGCGCAGGGTAGCTGGAAGCTCTCCCACACACTCACTGGGCCTGGGCTAGGACTCTATCACAGTTTCAATAATTAATACATTGAATATTGTTGTCTTAGTGGTTATTCATTGTACAAGATGCAGACATGATATCCTGTCCACAAACACTATTGGAACAAATCTCTTTATTCACTGAATTAAGAAAATGCAGCTGTATATCTATCCTATTTTGAATATACACATACAAAATGGTCGTTCATTTGTTTCCACCTTTTTTGTTTAGTTTTGTCAGAGATGAGTATTCCAGTATCATTTAAATATTATAGGTACATGAATTCAGCAAAATATTCCAATATAGTCCAGTAGTTCATGATAGCAGTGGGTTATCTGTAGGACTGGCAATGTCAGAAGTTGTTGACTTGATCCTTTTACAGCTCAGCATATTAATATGGCTTTACTTTTTAGACTTATTTTTATACTTTTCTGCTGGATGGTTAAGACCAAGATAAAGCAAGACCTCTATAACAAGCAATGTAACTTTTGTATCTGATAAGGTCAGTCAAATCCCCTCAGGATTTATCCTGAAACCCTGTATTGCAGTTGATCCTTTGTCAGTGTCAGCCATGTGGGTGAGTCATGGCCATTGCTTGACCAGTTTGCTCTCTGTGAAAGCCTGAGAGAGTGTCTTCTCCTCATGTGACTCTCCTTAGTCACACTCCACATCATCACTCACTTTCCTCTGTGGCCCCATAATCTCCTTGATCAGAAAATTTGGGACACAACTGAGTTACAGGATGTTAGGGTACAGGTTCTCCTATGTCCTGAATCTTCAACGACCTTGAAAGGCTAGGCCCAAAATGTTGGCTTTCCTTGCAGCCCACCTTTTTCTCTAATTTTTGGTCTGCCAACTTAGGTTGTTAACCCTCCATAAGAGAAGCTTCTTATTATTATTACCCTACCACATAGGCAGTTGAGCTTAACCTCACTAACTGTCTGAATATCAAACATCTTAGGCCTAACATGGAACAGGTATTTTCCATCAAGTATTGATATGTTAAGCTCTAAGTCCCTACAGAATATGAAGAAAAAATTTAAAAAATAAAAAAATATTTTAAAAATAGGGATGAACAGTTACATAGTTTTACACAAAAATTTAGAAATCTAACCATATACAGCATGGTAGCAGGACCATCCTGCGACATGCTTTGAGCAGAGCCCAAAGTCCTGTTCCACTAGCTTGTGTGTTCTGGCAACTCAGATGCATGGACTCAGTTTGAGTTTCTCAGTCTAAGAGAGAGAGATAGAGGGTGAGAGGACTTGGGATTTAGCTCAGTGGTACAGTATTTGCCTGACAAGAATGAGGTCCTGAGTTCAATTCCAAAAGAGGTAGAGGGAGGGGAAGGGTGGAAGAAAGAGGGAGGGATATTGGGAGAGGGAGAGGAGACTTGAGATTCATATCCAGCCATCAAATGGACTGGATCCTCCTGGGCCAAGAGGCTCAGAACCATAGGGGAGGCAGCCATAGGTGTGTTGGCCTCTGGGCCACACGGATGTAACAACCAAGATGTCTCACAGAGAGGGGCTCTGTGTTTTCACTGTGGAACTTATTTAATGGAGAAAGAAAGCTAGGGTTGCATGAAGAGGTCTCATGATTTCTCAGGGGGACACTGGGAGGGATATTGCATGAGAATCCATGAGTGAGTATATGCTGGGGCCTGGAATTTAAATGGGGAGCATGCCCAAGATGGTGGGGAGCAGTTCTGACCTTGGGAGGCTGGTTTGTACTGAACTACAGAGGTCCATGTGAAACTCTGAGAAATGGGAAATGATCAGCCCAGGAGGACAGGCTGGAGGGGAGGAATCAGGAATCACAGAAACACTTATCTCTTCACTCAATTGAAGCACAGCCCCCCACAAGTTGAAAGGAGAATAGTGTGGAGATTACTAATTCAACCTTAGAGTCTGGGTCCCTGGGTTCAGGTACTGGCCCTCCCACTTACCAGGTGTATAATTTTGGATTCTTCACTTTTTGCACCATGCCTATGTTTGTCACCTGCATAATTCCAGATAAGAGTGAGGTCCTGAGTTCAGTTTGGGGGTGAAACAACACTGGAAGGGGAATGGAGAAAAGGTGAACGAAAGCAAGTTGTGTTTTTACATCCCAGAAAATTCTCCAACGTTCATGTCCACTCATTTTCTCTACCTCGGTTCTTCCAATGTTTCCATTCTTCTCATTCTCTTCTGTAGTTTATGTGGCTGTTTAAACACAGTAGAGCTGACCAGTAGATTTGGGGGATCCTCCTCCTCTACAAGACCAAATCCTTCCACCTCAGACACAGTTGGTCCCCCACACAGCCCCCCTACTTTCCTAGCCCCGGAGAGCGCTCCCCATGCCTTTTGCCCTGCCCTGTCTTTCTCAAAAGCCCTGCTCTTTCTGAATACCCATATTGGTACAATTTGCCACTTACTGTTCTCATTGCTTTCATTATCTTCTGTCTCTCTTGAGCAAATGTTCATTAGTAATGCAAAGTTAAACATCTCCATCACATTATAGATCTAGGTCAAATGTCCATGCCTTCTTGGGGCTCTTAGCTGCTCTCTCCACTTTACTCCTGGGCAACTTTGCTGTAACTCCTGCCCTAGGCCAGCACATCCACCCCTACCTGGCTCTTTCTGAACACCTGTGAGGCTCTTTCTACAGGGTGGGCCCTGGGGCATCTTCCCTGCATCACCAGAGCCCTGCTCAGCTCATGCCTACCTGGCAAAGCCCTAATCAATGCCTGGTCATTAACGGAATTGCTGAAGAGCTCCTAGTCTTAATGAGTGTTTTGCATGGATTATTTTCCACCCTCTCTCATTAAAGCTTGCCCATGTTTACACTCAAAAGAAGAAAATATGAAATATTATTGCTCTGGAAATGAACTTTCTTGTTTCTTCTTCTTCTTCTTCTTCTTCTTCTTCTTCTTCTTCTTCTTCTTCTTC
>NW_004524643.1:6838326-6840826 GCF_000260255.1 Octodon degus | reverse complement strand
GGCCAGCTCAGCCCACCGGGGGTGGGGCTGACTCACATGTGGTGCTGGGGGATTGAACCGCGGTCTCTGTGCTTTGCTAAGCTTGTTCTAAGTAGGTGCTTTAGACCACTGAGCCATCTCACCAGCCCTAGGTTATTTTAAATGGAAGGACCACGTGAGAACTTTATCATTTTTCTTTGTGGACATGAGCTATCTACATACTTTCATGTATAAAAATTCCCATGGCCTAGATGACTTTCAGGGTTTTATCACTTCACTTGTACCGTGGCAATAACTTTCCTGACTCTTAACTTAAACCGCAGAGTCTGCCCAGATAGCCTCCTCCTCGAGATGGCAAACATGGGGGAAGGGGATGTTGTATTTTAACCTGTGCAGGATATTTCATAATGGCGTGCCAGAGGCTTCCAGGTCAAACTTCTTGCAGTTGTGTGTAGTCAGGCCTCCTTGTGTAGTGAGTGTGGAACTCAAATATAACCAGTGTGGCAAAGGCCCCATGTGTCACAGGAGTGGGCATCCCACAGCTGGGAGCTGGGAAATGTTGTCCAATCACACTGGAGGGTGCAGACAAGATAAAATACAACCCCTGGGCTGTTGAAAGGATAAATTACACAGTGCATGTAGACAGTGCAGCTTCAGTTCCCTTTTGCCTTTGAACACTCTCACTTCCCATCAGTCATTCAGCCCCATTGATTCCAAAGGGAAGTGCTGCCCACTGGCTCTTCTTTATCTTTCCCCCTGTGCCTTGGCTAAGACACCCAGCGATGGTTACTTTCACAGCTGTGCAGCTTCTATCTGACCTGCAGCCTTCAGGCTTCCTTTCATGTCAGTTTTCACTGCAGCTAGAGTTCTCTGGACTGCACACTCCAACAAAATGAGAAGGTACTAGAACTTACCCAGAATTCCCCAGGCCTAGCTAGCCAGGGCACAGTGGATGGACTCTAGATTACATCAGACAGATAGTAGTTGTGCACCATGAGTAACTTGTTTAATCTTTTTGAGACACTTCTCTCATTCAGTAATATGAGAGCTTAAACAAGATAGCTTATGAGAACATGTGAGTTACTTAATATACTTGGTTTTATCCATGCTATGGTTGGTAGCCAACTAACAATATTCACTTCTCAACTTCTAGTTTGACAAAGACAATTGGAAAGTCTTAAAAATATGTCACTGTCATCAAGTCATATCCAAACAAGGCCCAGATAAAGCAACTCAGGAATTTATCAGAGTATATTCTATAAGGAACTCATTTTATTAAAAGTGCTGCAGCTCTTCCTAAGAGGCTCAGGGTTTACTGTGAGGGTCAATTGAAAAGTATATGCTTGTTAAGAGTTGCTCAAGGCATGGCGTTAAGAGGAATTGGGGGCATGAACTCTCCTGGACACCTTATTTCTCCCAACTCACTGGGAAGTGTTTATTTGGGATGTTGTTTATTGAGCCTGGAGTTCTGTGACTTGCCCCTGAGCATCATATCTAGTAGCTATGCACTTGTTTACTAAGGTTCTCCTCACTGTACAGTGGCCAGCCTTCTTCCAAGGGAGTTGGGGTGGGAAGAGAGCTGCTACCAAGGAGCTGGGCCACACTAGGCACACCAGGTTTCTTGGGAAATGAAATGAAAACGCAGATTTGTTCAAGACTTATGATTGTCTCAGCAAACTCAGCAATCCACTTTGAGGTGCCCGTGGCAGGGCATGTTGTAATGCTGATGTTTGCAGATGCACGCCAAAGGGCACCAATGTTTGTGGGTGTGGTGTTAACTCAAAGGAACTGGGCACGTGGGACACAGGAGGAGTTGTCACCTCCCTGTTAGAGTCATAGATCACCACAGTTAAGTGAAACCTTGGCAATGCTTCATTTTAAAGATGAGGAAAATGAAGCATGGAAAAAGGGAATCAGCAGCCGAGGGTCACATGCAACTCAGGAACAGAAGGACGACCAGAGGCCTGATGCTAAGGTCTCGGCTTATGCTCTTTCAAACCTCGAACACTCAACACACTCAAAGTGCACTCAACACAAGTGGAAGCCAGTTGATAGAGGTCCTGGGGCTTCAGTCTTTTAACAAAATCTTAAAGCTTTTCTCTGTGGTCAGATTAAAATGATCTAAAACATGTCAGCTTTCAGTAAATGAGAATGTGAACAACAGTGTTCTGTAAGATATAAGATATTACCTATCATTGGCTAAATCACTGACTTAATCAGTGGTATTAATAAAATGGTCTGACCAGGTGGGGTAGGCCTGTCATATGAGATGTCACGATTTTGTGTCTATCCAGCACGGCAATGGGTTCTGCAGATTCTTGGTCCTTTACTCCAGAAGAGTGATCATGGGCAGGAAAAGTGGCTTGTACATGGTATTTCTTTGAGGTTTTTAATTATAAAAAGAACATGTAAGTGAACTATTGTAGAACATTCAGGAAATATAGCAAAATACAGAAGAAGAAGAAGAAGAAGAAGAAGAAGAAGAAGAAGAAGAAGAAGAAGAAGAAGAAGAAGAAGAAGA
>NW_004524643.1:6832371-6838186 GCF_000260255.1 Octodon degus | reverse complement strand
AGAAGAAGAAGAAGAAGAAGAAGAAGAAGAAGAAGAAGAAGAAGAAGAAGAAGAAGAAGAAGAAGAAGAAGATCAACAACAACAAGAAGATGATGACAACAATGATGAAGAAGACGAAGACAAAGAAGAATTACCTTCAAAACTATTACCTTCAAAGCTAGGAGGCTG
Source organism: Octodon degus (assembly GCF_000260255.1). Classification (NCBI taxonomy): domain Eukaryota; kingdom Metazoa; phylum Chordata; class Mammalia; order Rodentia; family Octodontidae; genus Octodon; species Octodon degus. Next base: position 6,838,018 of record NW_004524643.1, on the reverse strand, counting down.
GTTCAGAGGTAGGGTACTTGCCTAGAAACACAGCTCTCTGGGTTTGATCATGAGCACCACAAAGCCAAACATGAAAACAAACAAAACTACCCTGGAAACAAGTGCTATTAAACTTCTAATGTATTTTAATTTGTTCCTAAAAGACTAAGTCCTATAAGTTTATATAAGTTAAAATGTCCTGTCTCATGCCAGCGAGATAGCTTGGCAGCATAAGTGCCTGCCTGGCAAACGCAATGGCCCAGGTTCGGTCCCTGATACCACATGCCATGCCAGCCCTGGAACACTGGACATACTGTGTGGTGCCCGAAACCAGGCATGGGGGTGCACACCTGTGATTTCAGCTCGGGGGAGACTGAGGCAGGATAAAATGTCATGTCTTCAAATAATATGAGTAACTGTTTTCCTTATGTCTTTCAACATGCTACAATTATGTTTAGTTACTTCATCATGTAGAATGATTACAATTTGTTTATCCAGTTACCTACTTTTGGATAGTTAGCTTATTACCAAAGTTTTGCTGTGTTAAGATTGTAAAATGAGATATTTGGCTATACCTATGATTCTTATTCTTTCTAGAATAGATTCCTACATGTCAGATGACTAGATTAAAGACTGTGACAGTTTTTTGTGTCCCTCAGAAGAGTTATTCCCTTGCTTGTAGGAGACGTGACCTGTTTACAATCCCACTGTATGGACCTCACTAGCATTGTCATTTACAATAGTTGACAATGGCTGGGGAGATAGCTAAGGGCCTTAAGCATGCCTGCCTGGCAAGTACACGGTCCTGAGTTTGAATTCTGAGACAAAAAAAGGTTGACAATGAGTGAAAGTTTGATGATGAACAGGATACACATGTGGTTGCAAAACAGGTTCCCACTTGTAGACTGTGCAACCACTGTGGATGACAGCATGAGATTTCTCAAAAAACTCAAACTCAAAGTTCCATTTGACCCAGCTATTCCCCCTCTTGGTATGTTCCCCAAATAATTAAAACCATTATGCCACAGCGCTGTATGCACACTCATGTTTATAGCAGTGTGGTGTGTACAGCTAAGTCTTGGAAACAGCCCAAATGTCCAGCAACTGATGAATGAAGAGATAATTTTTTTTAATATACTGGAGTACTACTCAGCCATGAAGAAGAATCAAGTTGAGACATTTGTAGGTAAATGGATGGACCACACTCAAGTAAAATAAATTGAACACAATGTGTAAATATCACTTTTTTTCTCTGGTGTGAAAAACCAAAAGTGTAAATAAGGACCAGAATGCATGCTAGATATTATGAAATAGGAAGAAGATGCTCAATTAGGTGGGGGAACTAGGGAAGGGAAGGGGTGAAGGAAGGAAGGGAAAAGAAAAAAAGAGTAAAGGGGGAGGAATGTAAATAAAACTTTTATAAATGAGGAGGGAAAGAGGGATTGGTAGGAGAAAAAAGAATGGGGGAGAAAAGAATTGAAATAAGTCATGTACATATATGAAGTCCCTGTCAGGAAAGTGATCATTATGTATATTTAAAATGTACCAATAAAGTTAATAAATAAAAAATTTCCACTAAAGTTTTGTCTTGGATACTTTTCTCTCATTGCTGGGACAAAATACCCAATGTCCAAATTAAAGAGGGAAAGGTTTATTGAGCTCAGTTTCTGGAAGTTTCAGTCCATAATCAGCTGGCTCCGAGGCAGAGTGGCACATGGCATGGGGCAACAGGTCAAGGCAGGGGAAGACAGCAAAAGCAGAAAGAGCAGAAAGGGAGGAGCCGCCGAGAGCAAGCCTCTTGCCCTAGCTTCTGCTGCCCGCAGGCTGCCCGCCCAGGGCACTCACACCCATAATCCCAGCATTGCACCATGAAACTATCAAAAACTCTAGAATCCCTCCCTACGACTGCATGAGGCTTTGGGGAGGGGACATCTAGGCACAAACCATAACATTTCTTAACAACTACAAAGGGAAAAAATAATTTTTTGAGACAAGGTCCCCATTACGGAGCCCAGGCTGGCCTAGAATTCATGGCAATTCTCTTGCCTCAGCCTCCCAAATGCTGGGATTATAGGTGTGTACCACCACATCTGATTGAAAAACAATAACTTACAGCAAGAGACTCTGTAGATGCCGCATTAACCAAGAAATTACCGATGTGGCCATGGAGTGGCCTGACACTGTGTTCTTCATAGTACAATAAATTTAGAAGGATTTGGCTTCATTTCTGAGCTATTCCTGGCAAAAATGTATAACCTGAATCTAATCAGGTGACAACATCCAAGAGACAGTCAACGGAACAAATACACTGTGTTCTTTAAAAATGTCAATGTCATGGGTATTTACTGTTTTCTGAGTTCTATTCTGATTGAATTTCCGTCTCCATTGAATGATCAGAGCAGCACTGCTGGCGCAGGGGACAGTTACGAGATTTTGTGCTTGTTTCTTGGAGGCCATGATGTCATATATTATGAGTCAATGTTGAGAGTTTTCAGTTGATTCACTTGCAGTTTTAAAAAAAGACACGAAATTATATTGCCTTCAGATAAGAATAATTTTCTCTTTCTTTCCAACATTTTTTCCCTCTTGTCTCTTACTGGAGCAGAACAGTGCTGCTCAGAAGTGCAGCGGCCAGCCTCACTGTGGCTCTGATGGGTCTATATGAGAAGCTGTAGACTTAACGGAAGTGTCTCCCTGGTCCTTGTGTTTGTATGACGATTTTCTTTTTTTCAATCACACATGTATATTGAATTATAGGTGAACACCTTTTTGTTGTGTATTGAGATTATCACTGGGTTTTTACTCTGGGCTTATTGAACTGATACTGTGACATTAATGGATTTTCTAATATGAAACTATTCTTGATTCCCTGGAACAATCTGATTAGCGATAGCTGTAGTGAGTTTTCCCATATATTTTATTTTGCTATTAACTATATCTTACCCTTTTGCAACTCTGCGGTAGTGCATCAACTTAGCTTAGCTGGGACAGTAGTTCTGGAATTTCCTTTATGGAGTTCTGGGATAGCTAGACCTTGAAAGGCAATCTCATGAAATCAAGAAGGTAGACACACAGTAGGGTCGATATTCTTTGCACTTCTAGGGTTGGCATAGGGCCCAGGGTTGGGGCACCAATGCAGCTCATGGGTCAAGGTGGCACTTTTGGGTTAGGACAGCTGCTGAGCATGTAGTTCCACCGATTCTGTTGAGCGAGGACTTCAACTTCAGCATCTCCTGAGCTGGACCTGTTTCAGGAAGAGCACCCATTTTTCCTAAAGATCTTGCTCCCTGGAGGCCTGGGGACAGTGACTGATGTGGGCTCCAATCCATCTGCAGGTTCCAATTCTTACTGCCCCCAGTTCATGCCCAATTCTCCTTCCTCACTACAAGCCCTGCTAACTTCAGAGTAGCTCTAGACACAGAAGCAAGTGTCATACATATACTCTTTGACCAGCTTGTACAACTGCAGAAGGTGCAAGCCAAGATGCCCCCCTTATGTTATGTCCTCTGATGATTTTCCTTCTCCAATCAAACCCCTGTTGCGATGATCATCCTAAGTGAGGATGGTCTAAATAGAGTTCTGATTATTCTTTGTTGGCTTCCTAAGCCTTATTCTCTGCCCTGTGTCCCAGAAGTCCATCTACAGAGGCTGGAGCTCACCTTCCTCTAGGGTATGTTGGACCAGATGGTGGGTGTACTGGAGAAAGTCTGGACATGGGCGGAGGAGGATGGAGGCCACAGGGCAATGCGATTCTAGCAGTGGCTGCCTCCTCTGTGTCTACAGTTTGTGCCTGGAAGCCCTTCCTCCTTATATTAATAACCTATTGCAGTGTACCAAATTGCCTTAAGTTGAACAACTAATATTTATTATCTCACACAATTTCTGAAGATCAGGAGTCTGGGAGTAGCTTGCCCGGATGGTTCTGACATAGGGTCTGTCATGAAATTCCCATCAGGATATCTGCCAAGCCTATAATCATGTGAAGGCTCCCTGGCACTGGAGGAGGGGCAGGAGGCCTCAGGGCTCTACTCTGTGGGTTTCTCCTTAGGGGTGCTTGAGTGTCCTATGAAGGGCAGCCGGACTCCTCAGAGCAAGCAACTCCAAAGAGAGAAGAAGGAAGCCATGTGCCTTTGAGGCTCAAAAGCCATGCGTTTCTACTATACCCGGTCCTTTCCAAGGAAGTCACCAAGTCCAGTCACTTTCAGATTGGATTAATGGGGCCACGGACATAGCTCAGTGGCATAAGTACCTGCATGATGAGCACAAGGTCCTGAGTTCAATCCCCAGTACCACAAGCAAACAAACAAAAACTGGAGAACTGAGCACCACCTTTTCAAGGAAAGAATAACAAAGGGTTTGTAGAACTACCACACTTTCTTTTCATCTTTCAGGCCTTCTTTTCACTGTTGCTGGTCTTGAATATGCATGAGTTTCCTAAGGCTTTAACCACATTCTACAAATAATTCTTTCATTAAATTACCTATCATTAAAGTTACTGAACATACTGCCTCTTCCAGAGTTTTCTTATAAACATACATGGGAGGGCCAGAGACTGTGGCCAGTTGCGAAGCTGGCCCCCCACATCCATGAGCACTGTGTTCTCAGGTTCAACCAACCAAAGAGTGAAGATATTTGAAAGAGAAAAATAGTGTGTCCTCTGAGCACATTCAGACTTCGCTTTTATATTCCCCTCTACCATATGGTATAGCAACTACTTACATAGCATTTACATTTTATTAGGTATTAGAACTAAAACGGGGCTGGGCAGATAGCTCAGGGGACTAAGTGCCACACTTTAGGCAGAGTGCAGCTGCCTAGGTTCTATTCCTGGCGTGACGGGCCGGCCCCACCCCTGGGGTATGCTGAGACAGCGATTAAGACTGGGTGTGGTAATGCACGCCTGCAATCCCAGCGCTTCAGAGGCTGAAAACAGGAGGATCAGTACAAGTTTGATCTACATAGTGAGACTCTGTAGACCCTGTACTAAATACATTTTAAAAAATAATAATAACTATGGTGAAGGTACCTTAAGTATACAGGATGACACCATTAGGTTTTAGGCAAAAACTAAGGGACATGATAATCTGTGACTCTGGTCCTAGAAAAATGTCCTATGGGTCCCAAGGGATTATTAAACAGCATAAGGGGGGGCTGGGAAGATAACTCAGTGGAATAAGTGCTTTCCCAGCAAACATAAGGTCCTGAGTTCAATCCCCAGTACCACCAAAAAAAAAAAAAAAAAAAGGCATAAGAATCTCATGGAAATATATATGTATATGTATATATGAATAAAACATATAAATGAAAGGCATAGATATACATGTCTATGCTTTTGACTTTTTTGCCATAATTTTATTCATAAACAAATAGCAATGAGACAATTTCAAATCAAATCGGTAGGACAGTTTCAATAATTAACACATTGCATACATTCTTCTTAGTGGTTTATTGCTGTACAAGATGCAGACCTGACATCCCATTTACAAACACCATTAGAACAAATCATTCTATTCATTAAGAGAATGTAACTATATATCTATCCCAACCTCTCTGAATACACAGAAACAAAATGGACATTCATCTGTATACCTTTTTTTTTTTTTTGTTAAGTTCCGTTATTTGAATATTATAGGTGTGTAAACTCAGCAAAATATTCCAAAAGAGTCCA
>NW_004524643.1:6805243-6819606 GCF_000260255.1 Octodon degus | reverse complement strand
TGTTCCAAGCAATCCAGCTTTCCCATGAAGTTGCACATGTCACTCAGCAGCACCAAGGCGAGATGGCCAGGCTGCTGATTTCTACCCAGGGTCACTCTTCATCACCCAGGGCCTGTGGTTTGGGGTTCTGGGAACAGTGGTCCCTGTCATCCCCTGCAGTCAGGGAGAGTATGTGAGGGATTTCAGTCTTGTACGCTGTATTATCTCCTGGGCCTGACCTGGTGCCCAGCTCCTAGTCATTCATAAATATCTATGGACTGAGAAAAATGTGTGATCAAACTAACAACAGAAGTCAGAAGGAATGAAGTGTTCTACCAAGGCAGTGGTGATGTGTTATGCAAAGCGACTGAGAAAACCTAACAATCATCATGGAGAAGATAGAGTTTCTCCTTGAAGGGGATTTTAACAGGCAGAGCAGAGGGTCAAGAACATTTCACATGAGGGGAGCTGTGGTGTCACAGAGATATGTTAGAGCTTATGAGTTTTGGGGCATGGAAAAGGCATCAGGACAGCCTTTAGTGTGGTGTGAATGTACAGTGCCTGAGCCCCGGGATACTAGAACTTTCTAGAAGGACGAGGGGCATGGAGAAGAGGCTGGGAAGTGTGCAAACGCAACTCAAAGAAAGAGACTTGAAAATCTTGTCGGAGTTTGACTTGATTAGTGAATAACAGGAAATATACTGCTGAGATTTTGTGAGAAAGACTGGTTTTCTCAATTATATCTTTTAAAAGATGAGGCAGACCAGGAGGCAGATTGTGGAGACGGGGACAGTCAAGTAGGCAGAGACAGGATGGCAGAGCTTGCAGGTATGGGTGGCTCATACACAAGGCCCAAGGCCACCTCCACAGAGAAAGGTCCTTGTGAGGGGTGCTTATGCTGTCCATTGATTTGGGAATGTTTGGCATGAAATGTGGGATTTTTGTACACACTTTTAATACAAGGTCAGAGAGAGGGAGTGCATTGGCACAGCAAATAATCAAAGCTAGTAAGTCTGCTCTGACCGGTGGGTGCCTTCATAAACCCCAATTCTGAGAAAAGAAAAGGGGGAGAAAAGGCACTTTGCTAGGAGTTTCTCCATTGCTCTCTGGAGAGCTGCTCCTGCTGAGTTCTTCTGCTTTTCATTCTTTGATGATCTCTACCATATTTCTAGAGCATGGAGAATGGCAGACAGCGAATCCCCTTTGTTACTTAGTCATAGCAATTTCTGAAGGGCCTGGCCAGACTCATGTGTCCATACACAGCCGCCATCTTGTTTTTCTTTTCATTTATAAAGAAAATTTCTTTTTTCTTAATAACTACTTTTTATTTACAATTATCCAATACAAATTTGAATTTCTGGCTAATTCTGGTATTTTACCAGCATATGCAAATTTCTCCTATTCCTACTGAAATTTTAAAAATTATGTTGGTACCATTTGATGATACGTTTACAAAGGCACCAGGAGTGAAGGGTAGGAAGGGACAGACAAATAACAGTAGGGCCTGCAGCCATGAGGGCCTGGTGGGCACAGGGACAGCCCAACAGGAGATGGTCAAAAATATTTTCTAGCATGGGTGACTGGAAGGATAGCAATATTATTTATTAGAAATAGTACTGGAATTTCAGATGCTCAGGGTATATTTGTTTGTTTTGAGACAGGATCTTGCTATATATTTTATTGGTTGGCCTCAAACATGCTATATAACTCAGGCTGGCCTCAAACACATGTGGCAATCTTCCTGCATCTGGTTCCCAAATCTTAGTTTGCATTTAGCTAGAAAAGTCAGGGTCTGCCAGAATCTCTTCTCAAACCATAATCAGCGACCTGCAGCCCACCAAGGGAGGACACCCATGCACACATGGCTGATAAAAAGAATAGGCCAAGGCACGTAAAGAAGTTTGTCCAAAACCAGGCATGGTAGCATTTGCTTAAACTCCCAGTACCCTGGAAGGTCCAGGCAGGAGGATCACAACCTCAAGCCCAACATGGGCAGCTGAGTGACTTAATAAGACCCTCCTTCAAAATAAAAAATAAAAAATAAAAATTAAGAGGGTTTTGGGTGGGATTTATTGTGAAGGTCCTGTTACTTCAAAAAAAAAAACAAAAATCTGCCCAATTTTACTGCTACTTACACCTTCAAAGCCCAAACTCCTATTTCAACTCTTGGCACACTGATCATGCGAATGGAAGAAGGGAGAGAGAGCGATTGAGAGAGACTGAGCGAGCACAGGGCAGCCAGGCTAGTCGCTGGCCCTCACCACTCTAGACGCACAGAAGAGACCAACGGCCAACATGCAGAGCCAGAGGGGGCCTTGGTCAGGGAGCTGCTCTTGCCAAAGGGAGGAAGAGAAGTGATGGGAAAAACCCCACCAGGCCAAGACCTGGTAAAGTCCAGGTAGGGAAGGGTGGGGCCCAGGCCAAACGCCTCCCACTGTCTGTGTTCATATGACCCAGAGGGGAAGAATGATTTTTACATTTTTAAATACAGTCACATTTTGCTTCAAGTCAGGGATACACCCGGAGAAATGCATCACTAGGGAATTTTGTGGCTGTGAAGATGGTATGAAGAGTAGTGACACAAACCTAGCTGTACATATGGAACTACCCCTGTATGCATGGTCCATCGCCTGTGGTGACATTATCTCGTGCCTTTGATCATACTGAGAAAACAATGTAAAAGGACATTTCATGAGAAGTGAATATTATGTTTAAGATGGAAACATAAAAGTTTATTGGACAATAAGTGTGTCTAACCATTTACCTATTATCTACTTTTACTTTTATTTTAAGAGGGACAACATAGCTAACCTAGCGAAAGTCAAGATTATCTGGCTCTGTATGAAAAAATGTCATCACCGTAGTGATCTAAATAAGCAGGGCCTGATTAGGGTTTCAAAGTGTGATCCATCAATTTGTCCTCTCTGGGAGAAGCAGGGAAGAGCAAAGACAGAAGAAAGAGAGGCTGGGTACTCCGTCCTCCAAAGGCAACTGTGCCCTGGGACTCGAACCCAGAAGAAGGGACAGGTTTGGGGACGGAGATGCACATTTAGATGGCATGCTTTGGGGACCTCCAGAAGGTGCCTGGACTTCTTGGAGTGGGTCTCAGAAGGCAGAGCTGGGAACGTGGACCTGTGAGACGTGTCTGTGGGCACTGGAGCTTCCCGGGGAGAGTGCAGAGGGTGAGAAAAGCGCTTTATTTATTTGCTAAGTCTGGCAGCCCTCCTGTGGCTAGAGCCTTGGAATTTAAAGTATGAACAGAGGAAAAGAAGCCAATAAAGAAACAAAAAAGGGAGATGGGAGGCATGAGAGAAGAACCCTACAAACTGTTCCGGGAGCCACTTGTGACCTTGCACTGGGCAGGTGGGTTAGAGCAGCAGGAGCCAAGGTATATCGATTCTTTCTTTCCAAATGGTTTCTGCAGAGGGCCAGGGGAAGGCTGATGGAGGGGCCCGAGGGTAACGGCCTTGTGTGGAGGAATAGGGGCTGCATGAGCCTGTCTTCTGAAGAGCACAGTACACAGTGGCTGAAGATATGACAAGAGATTCTTTTTAATGTTGTCACTTAGTCTGGGTTATGACTCACTGCCACATCACGGCCTTTCCATACCCACAACCAATCCCACAAGCAAGAGTGAACTCCCTGGCAAGCAGTGAAGGCTGGAAGCTTTTGATGTTTTATGACAGTGCATCATGAGAGCTCGTGGTACCTTCTAGAAGGTTTGTGTTTGTGTTTACCAACAGTCAAACCTAACTGGCGTGCCAGGCACATGCCACACCAGGAGCCTCCTGAGCAACACTTGATAGACATTTCATCCGGGTAAGTTAGAACAGCAACAAGGAAAATGATAGAGATAGAAAATATCCATGGAGCTTGTGCTCGGTGGCTGCATCACTGCAAGTGGAGGGAGGTAAGGGCAGGTGAACTCGCATGTAAAGGGCTCACTGGCATCTTTTTGGTGACAATAATGACAGAAGTAAGTTGAGCCTGATGTGCCCGACATAACGCCAATTATTTTATTTGCATGAAGATGGAATGTAACTGGTAGAACTGGAAGCCCGTGAACCAGGAGGGAACTGAAGATACAGGTTGAAAGCTAGGTGCTAGGTGGCAGGGTTAGCTCTGGACAAAGCAGGGCCACCCATTCCTCTGTGATGGATGAGTGAGACTAAAAACAGAACACAGACACACTAAGGCTTGTCCATCTTGAAGGGGACACAGGGAGGGCCACGTTTGGTGGCTTCATTTTCCCTGGGGAGAAGGAATCTGTGTCACCTATTATAAATGAGGGAGCTTTCGTGTTAGAGGTAAGACACTAACATGTGCTCTGGTAAGAAGGACGAGAACTGGCTGATGTATTTTCCTTCAATAGTCTCCACCTTGGAGCAAAGAGGAACCACGAAGACTAAAGGAAGGATCGGAGGTTTTCAGTAACACATGACAGGACCAGCAGCTGCCATTCATGCACACAGGGCCAACGTCCAGCTCCTCCGAGGCACCGGTCCCCTCCACAGACAGAACCTGAAGCCAGTGCCAGTCTCCCACCTAGCTTCAAAACCCTATGAGCCATTCCGACTTCCTGATAGAGATAGAAAATATCCAAGGGTAGGCTCCCTCCGACTGGGCTTCTCTCAGGAAAGCTATTTAAAAATGCTACCATTAACCCCTATTTTGAATCCCAAAGTTCTCCTAAGGGGCCTCTTCTTCTCTCACATACATGGAGGATTGGTGAGTTTGAAACAACTCTGCATGCTTAGTGGTGAAGGCAGCCCAGGGAGAGGCAGGACCAACCTTTGCTTAGGGACCAAGTGACACCATCAAAACCTGTCCTTCCATCGTGCTCTTTTTGTTGAGAACCTATAATTTCATTTATAACTTTGGGAAGATAATGACACCATGCAAGTGAGAGACAACTTGATGAATAGCTGTTTATTTTCCAGGGAGGCATACTTCACGCTCTGGCTGCGTAATGAGGTCAGGCCCACACACCATCTTTCCTATGTCATTTAGCTGCCTAGCAGGGCTCTACATGGGAGACAGAAACATCTCTGTAGTTGAAATAATGAAATCTCCTTGGTTTTGCTCAAAAGCCACAGTTTGGAGGCAAGCGTTAGGCACTTCCTATGGGTCACCAAATGGCACTTGCCAACCTTGTCCTGCTGCTGTGCCCTTTGAACTCTGCCCGAGTCCAGCCCACTGGAAAGCAGGTGCAAATTGTCACTCCCACCTCCACCTGAGGATGTCAAAGGATGCTGTCACCAGGGTGACATTTTTACTAGCAGAACAGGTCCAAGGACTCAAACTGACCTCCTCATTTCTCAGGGATTTGGAAGAAACCAAGAACATTATTTACAATAAAGACACATAAATCACAAAATTAGGATTTGAGCCAGAAAACATATAAAGGGGTATAATGTCTACTGCTAGCATGTATTGTTTACTAGGTACTTGCCACTAACTAAATGATTTGTCTGGATCGACTCAAAAGAATTCTTGCAAAAAATTTGAGGTGGGCCAGACTTTGAGACAATATAGTATGTGTCCCCAAAAGTCACTCAGTTCATTGATGTTGGAGCCAGAATTCACACTGAGACCCTGAGTCCGGCATGTAAAAGCTTCAGTCTGATGTTACACTTGGGCCTGCAGCAGACACCGCAGTCTGCTGTTCAGAGGCCACAGGCCAGGACTGAGCCTGCACGTCCTTAGCTACGGGAGCACTAGCAGCAAACAGCCAAGCCCCTTCCCTTGCTGAGCCACGTTGTTAAAATCACACCTCACCAAAATCAAGCCACTCAGCCAATGACCAGTCAACAGAGGAGAGTAATGGACCTGGCACTTGCCCCAGTTTGAGACAACCCTGAAGGGCCAAGCAAGACCCAGAACTCTCCAAGAGCAGGCAGAGCCCTTTGGCTGTGTAGGCATTGCAGCTTGCTTCTCCACTTTCCCTGTCCTGCCTCTCACCACCCCCACAGTTCTAACCCCCAACAGCGGGCCTGGGTGTGTGTCCTGCATGTGGACTTAATGCTCAGTCTGCTGACCAGAGGACCGGGTGTGCACTGCCCCCTTAGACAGTGTGAGTTTAGACCACACATGCGTGCCGGCTCTAGGACAGATCCATTCTTCCTGTGATGGTAGGTATTTGGATGCCCGCCCCCAAAGCCTCAGGTGCTCATAGGTGATTCCTTCTAAGGGTGGGCTTTCAGGAGATGATAAGGGAGGGCTTTGAGGTGTGACATTCATCAATGGATTAGCCCCCTGAGGAGATCATAGCTGTGACTGGAGTGGAGCCTGGTTGGAGGAGCTGGAGGCATGGTGGCAAGAGGCTGGCTCCTTCCTTTCTGCCATGATTCCACTCTGCTCCCTACCACCATACCACGAGCTCTTCCTCCTCAGCCCAGCCTCTCTGCCATGCCACACTGCCTTACAGCCAGCTGGCTACACACTGAAGCCTCTGGAAACTGTGAGCCAGATAAGCCTTTCCTCTGTAGTGTGGCGTGTGCTGGGTGTTGTCTCAGTAATGAGAAAATAATTAAGATGCTGACACTGGAAGAAAAGACAGAGATGTGAAGAGAGCAGAACCAGGGATCCAAAAATAACTCGTGGCCCTTCTGTTCTCTCGTAAGTCTTTCTGTCTTTTCTTTCTTCCTCTTTTTGTTGGGGGTGGGGGTGCATTTATAAAAGATATAGTTGTATATTTTTTTCTATTTATACAGATGATGCTTATTGAGACATTTTAAACAATGCATAAATACAAAGTAGAAAGTTAAAAGTCATCCCAGATCTCATTTTATATTAATTCTCAATAATATGTTGTGGTCTGTCCTTTAATGCATCTGTTTATGCATGCCTGTATAAATAAGTTACCACCAGTGGCTTTTCCTGCAGGGTACATCCTGAGTCCAATAATTTCTTACCACTCATTCCAGTCCAGTTAGACCCACTTGTATCCCTGGGCATTGCTGCAGCCCTAAGGACAGTTACTTTTATCCTCTTTTTGTCTTTTTTCCTCGATCCTTATTATTAGGGTTCTATTCTGATCCCTGAATGTGAATTACAAGTTACATGTCTTGTTTCCATCCTCTGAAAGAGGATGTAAGAATGGCGGAGGGGTCCTTCAGGAGTGTTTCTTTTCAAATTCTGAGGGGATATACTCTCTCTCTTTCTCACTCTGTTGATTTTCTCTTTCTTCTCAGTCCTTCTAATCTCTGTTGCAGTTGTCTGTTCTGTCTACTTTTCTTCTTGCCATCAGGCATTTATATTTCCCTCCCATCTGACTAGAAATAGATGGGCTCTCCTTGGGTACTTTGCAAAGGGAGTTTGTCAGAACGCCAACTCTTCTGACTAGGAAGGAGTGAAAGCCTTCTGCCATTTATCAAAAAGTTTAAGTCATTAGTAGATAGCAACATGTACTAGTTACCAGTCTGTTTTCTAAGGCCATAACAAAATACCTGGTATTAGGCAATGGATAAAGAAAAGAGGGTTATTTGGCTTGTAGTTCAGGAGGTCCAGGAGTGTGGCATTGGACTCTGATTGTGTCTGGTGGGGGTCCCATTGCAGATGGCATCACATCCAGGAGTGTGTGCAAAAGAGTGTCTATACCTCAAAATAGGAAGCAAGAAGCAAGGAGAAGGCAGGCTCACACTTCAACAGCAACCTGTTCTTAGGGGAATAAATCCACTCCTGAGGGATCAAATTTACTCCAGGAGACCATTATTGATTCCTTCAAAGAGTGGTGTTCGGCTGACTCAGTGCCCTTCCACTCAGCTCTGCCTCTTAAAGGTCTGCACATCTTAACAACACCCCACTGGAGACTAAGCCTGCTGCACGCAGTCCTTTGGGGGAACCAATCATGTCCAAACCATAGCAACAGAGGTGACATGCTATAGTGAGGTGCTGCACCATCCCACGCAGATTACCAGCAGCAGTAGCTGGCCACAGTTCTCTCTCAAATCATTTTGTACCAAAGAGCTTTTTGGGGAGAGTTGGTCGGCTCCCATGCTGCCGCTTAGTAGGAGTGACTGGCTGCCTGGCCACTCATCACAAGAGGGGCAAGGAAGGGCTTCCTCCAGGCTGTGCAAAGAACTTAGTGCACCCCCTCCATACCCAGGCATGCATGCATGCACACACCCATCTATGCTTTTGCACACACACACACACACACACACACACACACACTCATGTTGGGGAAATCAAGAAGATGGGAAGACTATGAGGCTGACTACCTACTTTTCTAGAGAAGAGGTGAAGGGGGTGTGACTGTCTTCAAATCTGTTGCATCTCTAGGCAAAGGTACACATTCTCCCGCAAGATCACAGAGTCCGGGTCCTGAAACCTGAGTAGAAGGCAAGAAGTTTGGTACCTGTAAGCACAATATGTATCTTAGGGTGGAGAGAAATTCAGATGAAAGGGGCTCAATAGGAACCCTTAGGTACATGAATATGAGAAAGCACCCCAGAAGAGAAAGACATCTCCCAGATCCAGGGCACCTGATGCCAGGTGAGGCTGATATTGAAAATCAGGTCTTTCCAACCCTGATCCATTGTCACACTCCCCTCATTTGAAGAGTCCCCAACAGAGGAGCTGATGACACTCCATCTACCACCCTAAGTCAGACCCTTCTGGGGAAAGGGGAGAAGGCTCTGAGCTAAATCAAGATTAGTGTTTTGGGGCTGGACAATTTAATTACTAAATCTGAGTGCGTTTGCAATTTAAAATACCTAAGAACACCTATTACCCGAGAGTGAGCAGAATAATTGTGAGCTTGCTAGAGATTTTGCCCAGGGCGCATGGAGATTTATTCCTATTGAATGAATTGCAAAGGCATTTTGGGCAACAAAAATAAAATTATATTTCAATTATCCCCAAAGTGGTGCTAGTTCAACATCCTCATTATGGTTGTGTACATGACCCTTACCTGAGCCTTAGGGGGAAGGACTTTTGCATATCTCCAAGAGATCCTTGGAAGGACGGGAGGTGATGGAATAAAATTAGGGAAGTAGAATACCTGAGAGAAGCAGGAGGGGACAGAAGTCTAGTTTTCTGGGGAGTGGGGCACAAGAAATAGCGGGAAAGTGCTGCAGCTTCCTGCTCCACAATGGGTGCCGGGTCCCCTGGCCCTGCAAAAGGGACTTGGCATGTGCTTCCTTTCTATAAGGCGAGGGGCTATGAGAGACAGAGCACAGAAGAGATACTGTAACCCCTCCCCAAGGACACACACACACACTTTATCTTAACAGTCACAATAACGCTCTTACGGTTTGTATCTAGATGCCCCCAAGGCCTCATGTGGTCATAGATGGGGGCTTGTGGAGGTGGCTGCACTAGCCTATGTGATTCTGGGATTAAGGATGTGATCCTGGAATTAATGCTGAATGCTAGGATTGTGAGTGCCCCACCCTGGGTTGGATTGCTGCCCTTAGGGCAGGAAGATGGCTGCTGCTTGCTGCTTCATGGCTGCCTACCTGCTTTGCCATGACGGGTTCTCCTCTGGGATTCTGCTCAGCTGTGCCACCCTGCCTTGGAACCAGCTGGCTATAGGCTGATAGCTCTGCAGCTGTGAGTCCAGATAAACCTGCCCTCCTTTAGCTGCAGGTGTTGCATATTTTGTCTTTGTAATGAGAAAAGTATTCTCCTTCCCCTTAGCATCTCACTCCACCTTATTCCCACATGTCTGTTGGAAAGTAAAAGTTGTACAAGTGTGGGAAAAAAGATGTATTTTTCACATGTTTTTTTCCCTTGCCTGAAATACCTGTTGAGTCTGTCAAATCCTCACAGGAAGTAGAAGCCCATTCACAATAGACCAATATGAGGAGAATATATATACAAAGGACCACCATAAGGTGTGGAGCTGGGGAGTGTGAGGAGGCCTGGGCCCAACTCCTAGGCCTAAGGGAAATGGGAGGGAATTCTGCACATTCATGGGGTCCAGGGCAAGCCATTAGAGACCCTCAGAATCAAGTGAGACAGAAGAGGAATGCCTAGTGTTCCCCAAAAAGTACTTTTGGGTACTCTTTCATCCGTGTTTGATAGCTATGACTGTTCTAAACTCCCCACAACTGCTCCAAGAAAATTTTGGTTTTCCTAGATGGCTTTGGGTGCCCCACAACCATGCCCTATGACTCTGCCTCACCGCCTCTTTGGATTCACAGCCTCTGCAGATTCTTCAAATATTCTCATTAGGGTCTGAGAGAAATCCCACCCTTTGCCATGACTAAGTGGATAGCCTGAAATCAGCCTGCTGGACACCATGTACCTGCACAAGCCCACCCTTTTTGTCTGTATAACCAGCTCTCCTCTGCTGCTCATAGCTCACCAGCCATGTGCTCTACCTCCTTGTGCTGTGCTTTACATACTCATGATTTTCATCTCAAGTAGAGCAGTCTGAGCTGGTTGCACCAAGAGCTGCTAACACAAAAGGCTGCTGATACTGTCTCCTGCTTTCTTGTCCCTGAACACAATACCCAACACCCATGACTTAAGACAGAAGTTTATTTTAGCTCACAGTTTTAGCCCATGGTTGGCTGGCTCTAGGGCAGGAACTGCATAGGGGAAGGGCCTAGATGAGGAAGGTTTCTTCTACCACAGCAACCAGCAAGCAAAGAAGGAAGGAAAGAGCCAAGAATGAGAGCACATCCTTCCAGGTCAGGCCACTAGTCACTCACCACGCTCTTCCTCCTTACAGCTCGTTCAGCTATGAACTCATTAGTGGACTAATCCAGTGATCCAGTTACCTTCCATACACATGATACTTTGGGGGGGGGACATTTCTATCTAAACCATGATACATTGAAAGTAGCCACCAGCCAGGGCTAGCAATGGAGAGCCGCTCTGGTTACCAGAAAGGTTCTTCTAGGAGAGCAGTGAATAGAGCTGCTGAGAAGAGAGCTGCTAACAGTAGGCCCCGAGTGCTGCTCACACTGAAGGGTTAGGGCTCTGAAGAGCTGAGAGGCAGGGCTTGCACAGCTTGTAGCCGCTAACACAGAGGGAGGGAGGTACACTTCACCTGGTCATCATTTCTATCTGAATTGAGAAAAGAACCCTTTATCCATCGGTATTGCATATGCCTGAACACTTAAAAGTTACCACTTAAACAAATACTCTCTGAAATGCAATATATTTTATTGATCTTGTCAAATACACTTTTGTAACAACATGGAAGACTAAGATGGAAGCTGGAAATCTCAGACTGCTCAGGCATGGATAGGAACATGGTAGAGAGGAAATTAGTGTCCCAGCCCCCAGCTCCCAGCTTGCTCCCCTCCCTTATCACTATGACCTTTGCTTGTAACCTCAGGAGATGTCACTCATACAGATGTGCACCCAGCCCTTGAGCCCATGCTGCCCCAAGAATTGCCACACATACAATGCACAACATTTTACCAATCCCTTAGGCCCAGGGCCGAGGATACTGCAGGCAAAGTCCACATGAGGAAAGAGAAATTCACACTCAGTGGGGAACCAGGCACAGTTTAGGGGTAGGGAAGACCTGAGTGCCAGAGCTTGGTGTCCACAATGAGGCTTTCTCTCCTGCACCAAAGAGCGGCACTGCTGGAGAGAGTGTAAGAATAGTGCTTCTTCTGTAAAGGACCCAGTCAACCAGAGGAAACTGATACATGGAACTCAGACTCCTCCCACCCTTTGATTTTCAGCAAAATAACCCAATATAGTTCAGTAGTCCATAATAGTAGCAGGTTATCTGTAGGACTGGCAATGTCAGAAGTTGTTGACTTGAGCCTTTTACAGCTCAGTATATTAATATGGCTTTACTTTTTATACCTCATTTTTATAATTTTCTGCTGGATGGTTAAGACCAAGATAAAACAAGACCTATATAACAAGAAATCTAACTTTTGTATATGACAAGGTCAGTCAAAATCCCTCAGGACGTACCTTGAAACCCTGTAGCACAGTTTGTAGATCCTTTGTCTGTGCCAGCCATGTGGATGAGTCACGGCCATTGCTTGACCTATTTGCTCTCTGTAAAAGCCTGAGAGAATGTTTTCTCTCCATGTGACTTTCCTTGGGCACACTCTACATAGTCAATCACTTTCCTCTGTGACCCCCATAATCTCCTTGATCAGAAAATTTGGGACATCACTGAATTACAGAATGTTACAGTACAGGTTCTCTTATGCCCTGAGTCCTCACTCACTGACCTTGAAAGTCTAGGGCAAAAATGTTGGCTGTCCTTTCAGTCCTTCTTTTTCTCTAATTTTTGGTCTGCAAACTTAAGTTGTTAACCCTCCAGAAAAGAAGCTTAATGATATTATTACCCTATAACATAGGCAGTTGAGCTTAACCTCACTATCTGTCTAAATATCTAGGAACATGGGGGTGCCCACCAGAAAGCTGGAGAAAGAAGGGATGCTGGTGATGTGATTCTAGGGGTCAGACACTAGGGGCAGAAAGCAAGACAGAGCTGGGCAGTGACTGAGTCTACAAATGGCCCATGTTCTGTCTATCCCTAACTCCTCTACTCAGTTTATACTCCAGCTACTGTAACTCTGTCCAGAAAACCCTGCACAACCACCAGCACAAGAGCAGGGCTCTCACCTTGTCCCTTACAGCATGTACTGAACCTTCTGTCCACTGGATGGTTATTTTATTAATGGCATATCCCTACCAGATCACAGGCTACCAGAAGATAGGGACCTCTTTGCATGAACTCTTTGGGGTCACTGCTGTGTCTCTCCTGTCTGGGATAGGCCCAGTATGTGGTGGGTCCTTATTCTGGCTCTTCTTTTTGAGGTTTCTATTCTACTTTACTAGAGTTAGGAAGAGCTATGTTGAGTAAAATGTTGACAGCATACATGATTCTAAGAAACACACACACAGCATTGAGAAGTAAGTTCTTCAGGGGTTAAGATAAAGATTCCCACATCAGAACGAACATCATCTTAAAGAGCCAGGATGGTTCTTAGACTTAGGTAAGAAATATACGGTAGCCTCAAAAGAATGTGTGCATGAGCCAAAGGTCAGTTCAGCTTTGGAAACAGAGAAAAGGAGGACCATTCAAAGAGTGCCTCGGGCCAGTGAGATAGCTCAGCAGTCTAAGGCACCTGCTTAGGCAAGCTTAGGCAAAGCACAGGGACTGTGATTTGATCCCTGGCACCACACGCTGTGCCAATCCTGCCCCCAGGGTGGGCTGAGCTGGCCACAAAAAAGAGTGCCTCAAGAGAGAGTGGGCCATTCAGGCAACATAAGTAAATACAGACCTGGTCACACTGGGAAAGTGGAAACATCTATTTTTCAGGGCCTAGTGCCAATAAAGTTTCAATCCCACAGCTCCCTGCTGTATTTCTAAACTCATCAAGCATAGATAAGATAATTTGGCCCCTGTAAAGGAGAGGTAAAGGCCAAATGCATTGCAGTATTATGGATTGGATCTTGGGCAGAAAAAGGACCATGGTGGAGAGCCCCATGAAATAACCAATGCTGGGGCCAGGGAGATGGCTCAGTAGAATAAGCTCTTCCCTGGCAAGCACAAGGGTCTGAGTTCAATAACTGGTTCCGCAAAAAAAAAAAAAAAGAACTGATGTTAATCACTTAGTTTTGAAAGACCTAGCAAGGTTACATAAGGCCTGGATTTTAGAGGAAACCAGGACAGGACATACAGGAACTGTGTTTGTAACTTCTCTCTAAATATAGATACTTTCCAAAATAAAGATATTTTCCAAAATATGCCTTAAAAACAAAGGCATTTTTTTTAATCTTTAGCTTAGGAATGTTTTCTTCAATGAGTTGTTAATGATTACTTTTCATTATTTTGTTTTTATCAAAAAAAATTTATGATTCTTAGATTTGACCTCCTTTCTCTAATTTTAACAGCTATCATACTCCTTCCTGACCTAGTTACTTTTCTTTCATTGCTGAGACAAAATACTTGAGACTCACAGTTAAGGAGGAAAGGTTTATTTAGCTCAGTTTGCAGAGGTCTCAGTCCCTAATCAGCTGGCTCCAAGGCAGAGTAGAGCTGCAGACTGGTGTCACTGAGGAGAAGCAGGCAGGCAAAAGGCAGCAAAGCAAGCAGACAAGGGGCAAGACAAGCCTCTTTCTGTCCCTCATACTGTACCCAGAGTACCCGGATTCAGGTGGTACCAAACCAATCAGTGCACTAGTTTAGGAACCACCTACTCTTCATCCTAGCATCCTTAATCTTAGCATCGACCATGAATCAGTCCCACACTCTCGATTCAACCACCTCTGAAAAAGCCCTACCTGTGACTGCATGAAGCTTCTGAGGACACAACCTATGACATCTCTTACTGTCCCTCTCCTCTCCTCTCCTCTCCTCTCCTCTCCTCTCCTCTCCTCTCCTCTCCTCTCTCCTCCTCCTCTTCTTCTTCTTCTTCCTCTCTCTCTCTCTCTCTCTCTCTCTCTCTCTC